>NC_090646.1:24576234-24673734 GCF_040937935.1 Hyperolius riggenbachi | reverse complement strand
CCCAGGTGCATGTAATGCATCCCGCAATATGATCCATGTGTTCCACTGCGAGCCGGCTCCATCCAACCCTGGTTGCGCTGAAATTTAAAGTGACAAGGACATGTCAAACTCATCATCTTATATAACTGTAGATATCATCATAGATACAGTATTATCCACTAGAGTGGAAGGGAGGGAGGGACTATGGGGAAGGGAAGATAGGAAAAGGGGAAACATAGGGAAAAAAAGGGAAAAAAAGGGAAAATGGGAAGTAACATTCAATAAAAACGTGCAGTTGCAGAATATAATTGTGCTGACAATTCTATGGCTACTCAATAACTACATTTGCATGGTAACTATCTCTCCTCTAGGTAGCAAACAAAAGAGTCGTATTGGTTCAATCCCCTGGGATTTACTGTGTCCAAAGCATGTATCCAAAATGTCTCTTTCTGCAATAACAGTTTATCCCAATTGCCACCTCTTCTAGGTCTCTTAACTTGGTCTATGACAAGTCCGCTCAATTCACTGACTCGGTGACCCTGTTGTACATAATGCACTGCTACAGGTTTAGAGAGGTCCAGTGGTTTGCCCTCTCGTTGTGCTTCAATTGCTAATTTTACATCGCTCCTGTGTTTTTGAAATCTAACTTTAAATGGTCCCGTGGTTTTCCCCACGTAGCCAAGTCCACATGGGCACTTCAATAAATACACACAGTGTTCTGTATTGCAATTATAGTAGTCTCTTAAGGGATATTTCTTACCAGTCCTTGGATGAGTGAAGTGCGTACCTGCAATTAAAGAATTACACACATTACACTTGTGACACTTGTAGCAGCCTTTTCTATCAGAGAAAACAAACGGTTGCTTCATGTATTTTTGATAGGGGTCAGCCTGTACCAAGATATCTCTCAGGTTCCTACTTGACCTATAAGAAAATAATGGTCTCTCCTTAAGCAGTGGGTTCAGGTTCCTATCTGATTGAAGTATAGACAGATTTTTCTCAACCGAGTCTCTAACCAGTTTAGACATGGAGTTATGATCCTGAACGAATGGAATGCTATTTTTATTTCGTCTTTTTTCAGTGCACAACGAGAGGGCAAACCACTGGACCTCTCTAAACCTGTAGCAGTGCATTATGTACAACAGGGTCACCGAGTCAGTGAATTGAGAGGACTTGTCATAGACCAAGTTAAGAGACCTAGAAGAGGTGGCAATTGGGATAAACTGTTATTGCAGAAAGAGACATTTTGGATACATGCTTTGGACACAGTAAATCCCAGGGGATTGAACCAATACGACTCTTTTGTTTGCTACCTAGAGGAGAGATAGTTACCATGCAAATGTAGTTATTGAGTAGCCATAGAATTGTCAGCACAATTATATTCTGCAACTGCACGTTTTTATTGAATGTGACTTCCCATTTTCCCTTTTTTTCCCTTTTTTTCCCTATGTTTCCCCTTTTCCTATCTTCCCTTCCCCATAGTCCCTCCCTCCCTTCCACTCTAGTGGATAATACTGTATCTATGATGATATCTACAGTTATATAAGATGATGAGTTTGACATGTCCTTGTCACTTTAAATTTCAGCGCAACCAGGGTTGGATGGAGCCGGCTCGCAGTGGAACACATGGATCATATTGCGGGATGCATTACATGCACCTGGGGTGAGTCCATTGGACCTTATGATGATCCATGTGTTCCTGCTATATGGAATCTCCCCACGGGCTTGTGTGCATGTACGGGGAGGCTCTATATCTGCGGAGTTTACCCTCAGACTAATTGTCTGAGCGGAGCGAATACACCAGAGTGATTGCGGTGGTTACCACGGTAACCAGGACGCTTTCACTGACGTAGGTGACGGCGGAGGAGGACGCTCTGGTTCAGGGCGTGCCACCTGACGGGGAGGTGGTCTGCGCCTGGCATCCTTGGGTTGCTGGGCAACAGGCCCGCCCGCGTTGACGTGGGAGGACATCGCTCCCACCCGGTGGGTGCTGATTGGTTGCTGGCCGCGCGTGGCCCTCTGGGTTAGTGGTCACCATGGTGACCATGCTCAGGAGGCTCACGAGACCGGAGTAACGGTCGGAGTGGGTGTACACGCCGTTACAGCGTACTTTTGAGCTCCAATCAATTTGAAGGTTTGGCTGAGTGACAGGGGTATGTATAAACTTTCATAGGTATCTCTTGGCGATCAAAGCACATGGTTGTGTGAGTGTTGCATCCGTTTAACTTGTAATAGCATGATGGATATGATGTAATACGTGCTATATTTGGATATTGCACAGATTGTGAGATATGGATTGTTTATGCCCATAATTGGAGGGGAGGTGCGTCTTCTCAATATGGGAGTCACTGTTGTCTGTTAATGTATTTAAGAAGGTGTATCACTTGTAACATGGTTTGTCTGCACTGTTCTGATGAAGGGGACCCTTGCTGGCCCCGAAACAATTGTTAACTTAAGTGTTGACACATGATTGAAGAATAAAAAACATGCTCACTTGAGAAGCTGGAGTGCTAACCAATTCTTACTTCAAACGGTATAAAACCTGGACAGAGACATGGTTGAGTGGGGTACACGTCAAAAGTCTCAATAAAAAATCTAGATTTGATGCAAACTACCGTTTTAAGGTCAGAAATCTCATTGAATGTTGAATTGCAGGCCTACACTGCTTTACAACATCAGGAAGTGTAATCCTTCCCTCCTCCTCCTCCTCTTCCGGAGGAGGGTCTTGTCTTCCAGGGAATTGTAGGATTTCAAAAGCCAGCTCACATACATTGGACAGGAACCGAACCCAAGTCTAGTGCTCAGTAGGCAGATCTTCTCACCGCTATACCACCACCAACACTACATGCTGAAGCCAGCCTAGCATGTACCATTATGATATAACCAAGAGAAAAATGAGCTTGCTTAGGGATTTGTAGGATGTCAAAAGCCAACTCACATACATTGGCCAGGAATTGAACCCAGGCCTTCCACTTGGTAGGCTGCTATCCTAACCATTATACCACCAACACAACGCACAACAATGCTACATGCTTAAGCCAGCCTAGCATGTACCATTGTGATATATCCAAGAGAAAAATTAGCTTGCTTAGGGATTTGTAGGATTTCAAAAGCCAACTCACATACGTTAGCCAGGAACCGAACCCAGGCCTATCACTTGGTAGGTTGTTATCCTAACCATTATACCACCAACACAACGCACTACAAGGCTACATGCTGAAGCTAGCCTAGCATGTACCATTGTGATAAACCCAAGAGAAAAATTAGCTTGCTTAGGGATTTGTAGGATGTCAAAAGCCAACTCGCATACATTGGCCAGGAGTTGAACTCAGGCCTACCACTTGGTAGGCTGTTATCCTAACATTATACCACCAACACAACAGACTGCAATACTACATGCTGAAGCCAGCCTAGCATGTACCATTGTGATATATCCAAGAGAAAAATTAGCTTGCTTAGGGATTTGTAGGATGTCAAAAGCCTACTCACATACATTGGCCAGGAATCGAACCCAGGTCAACTGCTTGGAGGGCAGCTATGCTCACCACTACTCCACCAACCCTAGAGGCTGAAGTCAGCCTAGCTTGCCAGGGAAGGATGAAAAGCTAGGTGGCCATGCAACCATTCCTGCTAACCAAAAGCTTACTCGTGTCTTTTACAACACATTGGCTTAAGACTTTACCAAATCCAATGCTCCAATATGGGGAAGCTTCTCTGTTTGCTGTTTTTTTTTTTAAGTGGTTGGTTTTGATCCATGAACCTCTGGGTTATTGGCCCAGCACACTTCCGCTGCGCCACTCTGCAGCCTGCTTACATTTGTATACAATCTTCAAGTTTAAGAAGGGTACATTAGTTGAAATAGTTACACTACAATCTATGTTAAAGCAAAGTCCTAATGACACTTTCTCTTAACCACCCTGGAGGTAATGACGAGCCTGGCTCGTCCAGCAGAAACATGCTGAAAGTGGTAATGATGAGCTAGACTGGAACAGCCCACATAGAAGGGGGATCTCCCCCCCCCCCTCTGCACAGAAGGGAGACACCCGGCTACCAGCCGGCATAGAAGGGGGATCTCCCCCCCAGCACAGAAGGGGGAGTCCTCGAACAGCCCACATAGAAGGGGGATCTCCCCCCCCTGCACAGAAGGGAGACACCCGGCCACCAGCCCACATAGAAGGGAGATCTCCCCCCCACCCTGCACAGAAGGGGGAATTCCCGACCAGCCACCAGCCCACAAGGAAGAGGGATCCCCCCCTGCACAGAAGCCGCCACAGGAGACTGCCCTCGGGTGATTAAATCGGGGCTGGAGGAGACTGGGGGGTGGGGGATGGGGGGGCTACACCTGGCTACCTATACATCTGGCTAAATAACTGGCTACCTATACATCTGGTAAAACATCTGGCTACCTATACTTCTGGCTAAATATCTGTCTACCTATACATCTGGCAAAACTATACACCTGGCTACACATCTGGGTCTTATACTCACCATTGGCGTGCTGATCCCTCGTTGCGTACCTCTGATAGCTTCCTCGGTGCATTCTTCCATGTCCCTTGGTGGATTTTGCTTCATGTCCCCCGCCGATCGGCATTGATGACACCAGGGTCACACAGCGTCATCAACATCTCGCTGCAAACACTTTTCTTTTTTTTATTTAATTCAATACAATAACCTATATTGAATTCAATATTAAAAAAAATTGATTACACAAAAAAAAAAAACTTGAAAATTATTTGAAATTAATTGAACCACTTTTTGCACAGAAATCCTGGGGAAATTGAATGCCGGGGTGGCTACGGGGCTATGGCGGCCATAGCCCCTTAAGAGAAAGTGTCATTAGGGCCTTGCTGTCCCTAAGTCTTAATGACACTTTCTCTTAAGGGGCTATAGCGGCCATTGCCCCTTAAGAGAAAGTTCCATTAGGGCCTTGCTGTAACATAGATTGTAGTGTAACTATTTCATTAAATGTACCCTTCTTAAACTTAAAGATTGTATGCAAGCTCAAGCAGTCTGCAGAGTGGCGCAGTGGAGGTGTGCTGGGCCCATAACCCAGAAGTTGATGGATCAAAATCAACCTTTGCTAGGCATGATTTAATTTTTGCACCTCGCTTTATCGCATGGGCAAAACAGTTTCCATAGCCCTGTAAGAGAAAGTGTAATAAGAGCCCTGCCGTAACATAGATATTACGGTAGCTAAGACTACTCCTCGGCCTTTCTTGTAGTTGAAGAGATGAGTGAACTGTGACACCACACTTAAAAAAAAACAACTAAAAACAGCAAACAGAGAAGCTTCCCCATATTGGAGCATTGAATATGGTAAAGTCTTAACCACTTGAGGACTGCAGGGCTAAACCCCCCTAGTGACCAGGCCATTTTTAGCAAAATTGGCCACTGCAGCTTTAAGGCCAAGCTGCAGGGCCGCACAACTCAGCACACAAGTGATTCCCCCCGCCCCCCTTTTCTCCCCACTAACAGAGCACGGCTGTCCCCAGTGCAGCGCTGCTGCTCATCGCAGCGCTGCACCTAGTAAATAGACGGCGTGATCGCCGTCTAACAGTCTCCCGAGCGGCAATAGCCGCTCGGAGACTGAAGGCGGGGCGGAGCTCCACCCTCCGAGCATGAGATGCGCGCAGCATGCGTGCGATCTCATGCAAATTACAGCCCCAGGACTTTATGCCAATCGCCGTTAGGCGGTCCTGGGGCTGCCGCCATGGCCACGCCCATTGGCGTGACGCGGGTGGCAGAAGGTTAAGCCAATGTGTTGTAAAAGACACAAGTAAGCTTTAGGTTAGCAGGAATGGTTGCATGGCCACCTAGCTTTTCATCCTTCCCTGGCCAGCTAGGCTGACTTTAGCCTGTAGTGTTGGTGGAATAGTGGTGAGCATAGCTGCCCTCCAAGCGATTGACCTAGGTTTGATTCCTGACCAATGTATGTGAGTAGGCTTTTGACATCCTACAAATCCCTAAGCATGCTCGTCACACTTTCAGATCTACTGGAATGCAATGATTTATCAGCTTGTTATTTGTACACAGCCATAATAATCCAACATGCAGTCCGTACCTCTGGGTGTTTCAAGTCCTACTCCATAGAGCCACATTAATCCATGCCATGCACTGATGAGGATCAACTGCAAGTTTCAGAGTTAATCTGCTGGTGAGGAATTAGCATTCACTTGTCATGCAAATTGCTTAGCTGCTTCCTTTGATGGCTTGCAGTATAAATACCTTTTGCTCCCAGAATTCCCTTCTGGTCATAGAGGTTTGTTCCTGCTAAACTCACCTGGAGTGTCAGCCATTGCTATCTTAGTGTAGTTAATTCTTGGGGAGTGCTCCTTGCATTCCTAATTAGTGCAGTCAGCTAGTGTATATCTGTACTGCCTATTCTGTCTTGTTTATCTGTAGCGATTGTCTTGTTGCCAGCGGCGGTTGACAGGAAAGCGTTCTGTCTGTTGGGATCGCACTCGCCCTAGCGGTAGTGGCGGTGGGTTCCTTCTGTACTCTGTCTGGGAGTGTAGGCCAGAGCTACAGTTGCTACTGGTTACTCATTCTGTCTTGCGATTGTCTTGTCGCCAGCGGTGGTCGACAGGAAATTGTTCTGTCTGTCTGGATGCATCCGCTCTAGCGTTAGTAGTGGTGGTTCCTTCTGTACTCTGTCTGGGAGTGTAGGCCAGAGCTGCGGTTGCTACTGGCTACTCCTTCTGTCTGTCTTGTCTGATACGAACGCTTGCTATTGGCTCGGTGAGGTAACCGTTTAGCAAGCGTTCGCGTTCTCTATTTCGTGTGTGTGTTTCATTGGTTAGTTAGGGTGGCACGATTATCTCTGGGCACCTAACGCGCGGAGATCGAGTGTTAAACATGTTCGCTGTTGCGAACGAGTGCAGTGTTCGCGTTTAGCTAGCGTTTGTTATTTTCCTTAACGTTCTGATCATTGTTTATTGCTGTGTCTTTCTTGCTACACTTGTGCTCTGTCTTAATTTGGTCTTGTGTCACTATTGGCAATCGCCACTCTTGCAATTGCGTTCCCACTTCGTTTCCGTTGTAGTGTGTTCACCATCGCTGGGTGGCGACTAGATTGGTGGACACACACACATTCTATCTCTGTGCTTATTCAGTCTTGTGTCGCTGTTAGCAATCGCCATCTCATGCGATTGCTTTCCCGCTTTGTTTCCGCTGTTGTGTGTTCACCATCGCCGAGTGGCGACTAGATTGGTGGACACACATACATTCTGTCTCTGCGCTCACTCTCTCTCTCTGGGGGCTATCTTGCCCTGCATTGTTGCAATTCGTACAATTCCCATCTGGCATCTGTGGCAGTGCAGAGGGTTTATTCCTCTGCACTCCAGAGCTCCATCTGCCGGTGGGAATTTCCCTCGACTGGTGCTTCGAACCAAAGCTGGGTTCTATCATTTGATACACTTGTGGAGGACTTCCACAGTGTCACATCTTGTGCGCTGACCATGGAGATAATTCCACAATCGTTACAGTATGACCAGCCAAACCGAAATTCCCAGTGTAGAGGGAATTTCCGATTTGTATGTTTTTGTCGAATATGGTTCTTATATCTTTAAGAGCTTTAAAAGACTAGTGTAACGATCGGAGGGCGCAGAGAGTATCTGATTACCGGTGATCTGCAGTATCGCCGGAAATACAGATATATACCAGATTATAAGTGATCTGCAGTCTCACCGATAATCCGATATACAAACTAACCTCTGTTCGCCTGAGTAGAGTGTAGTGTTTTGGTGTAACAGTAACACTAGGAGGCCTAGGCCTCAGTGCAGCAAGGAGAACTGCACGGATTCCTTCCGCAGACCTGAGCTCTCCAAGACGGGAGGAGTCAGACTGACAGTAGGAAGGAAAGTCCGAGAGTGACACTCAGGAAGAAGTGTCACTAACAGGACTGGGAACCGCCTCCAATCGTGAGGTCGGTTCTCGAGGTCAGACAAGCCAGGTCGTACACACACAGACAGATAAAGTACAAATACAGTAGGCAAAGGCGGAGTCAAAGTACAGGCAGGGTTCGGCAACGGGGTATCAGATATATCGGGGTACAAAATCAGGAGGCAGAAACAGAGTCTAGGAACGAGCCGAGGTTCGGCAACAGAGTATCAGAAATATCGAGGTACAAGGTCAGAGTTCAGGAGGATAGTCGAGGCAGGCAAAAAGTCATAACATATAATCACAATCAAACTAGTACTTTAGCTATCAAATATCTAGCTAAGTGTAGGATTACAGCTCCAGCTGGTCCCGGCACAATTCAGGATCTGACTACGGATCTGGGTGCTCCCACGTATGTGATCGCACGCCAGACAAAGAGCAAGTGAATAACCAGCAGTATATATACTCTAGGACCTTTCCAGGACCTCCCTAATTGCTGGTCCAATGGGAGCAGTGGAATTTGTCAGCTGACCCAGCTGGTCAGCCGACTCCCTTCTAACTGCTATTTAAACTCTGCCTCTGTGCTCGCGCGCGTGTAAGTCTGAATCTTGGTGGACTATCAGTCCCAGCCACACCAGTACTGTCATGCAATGTATCTAGTGCGGGGGCCGCCTCTGATGCGGATTCCGCCGTTACCGATGCGGATTCCGCCGTTACCAATGCGGATTCCGCCGCACTGCCTATGCGGCATGCTGCGTTTTTTCCGCGTTGTGACGCCATGCTGGACGCGGAAACAGCCGCCTCACCTCGAGAGATGGCGGCTTTTCCGCGTTTCCTTACAGTACCCCCCCCCCCGAGGAGTGGACTCCGGACAACTCCCACCAGGTTTCTCGGGGTGTAAGGCATGAAACTCCCTTTTTAATTCGTCTGCATGCATGCGCGTCCCCGGTACCCATTGCCTCTCCTCAATGCCATACCCTTTCCAGTGCACGAGGTATTGTACCGAGTTTTGTACAGAGCGTGAATCTAGAATTTTCTCCACCTCATATTCGTGTTGGGCATCTACCAAGACAGGAGGAGGAGGAGTGGGACCCACCTGGACTGCTGGCTTAAGAAGGGACACATGGAAAGACCTCACCCCCCGCATGCTAGAGGGAAGATCAACGGTGTAAGTAACATCATTGACTTTCCTGACAACCGGGAATGGACCCACAAACCTGGGACCAAGCTTATTCGAAGGTTGTCTTAGGGTCAAGTGACGTGTGGACACCCAGACCAAGTCTCCTGGTCGGAACTTCCACTCCAGCGACCGTCTTTTGTCAGCTTGACCCTTCTGACTCAAAAAGGCCTTCTCCAGGTTACTTCTAACCGTCCCCCAAAGGTCCTTCAATGACTTTTGCCAGGCCTCCAGGGCTGGGAAAGGAGTGGAGGCTATAGGTAATGGGGAAAATTTGGGTGATCTCCCCGTCACCACCTGAAAGGGAGAGAATCCGGAGGACGAGTTTTTTAAATTATTCTGGGCAAATTCTGCGAAGGGCAGAAATCTGACCCAATCGTCCTGCGCCTCTGCCACATAACACCTTAAAAATTGCTCTAAAGACTGATTTATTCTCTCAGTCTGGCCGTTGGTCTGTGGGTGATAGCCCGATGAAAAAGATAGCTTTATGCCCATGAGGTGGCAAAAAGCTTTCCAAAACCGTGAGACGAATTGGACTCCCCTGTCTGAAACTATGTCTTCGGGAATGCCATGTAAACGGAAGACATGAGTGATAAACAACTCGGCCAATTCCTGAGCCGAGGGGAGTCCTTTCAAAGGCACAAAGTGGGCCATCTTACTAAAACGGTCGACTATCACCCAAATGACCGCCATACCTTCAGACCTGGGAAGCTCGCCCACAAAATCCATGGACAGGTGGGTCCACGGCTCATTCGGGGTGGGCAAAGGCTGCAACGTACCGACAGGTGCCAGCCGGGAGGGTTTATTCTTGGCACATATCAAACACTCTTTTACGTATTCCTTACAATCCGCTGCCAAGGAAGGCCACCAGGCGCATCTGGCTATCAAATCCTGTGTCCTGGATGCCCCAGGATGCCCTGCGTTCTTATGTGCATGAAACATCTCAAGAACCTGCAGGCGAAAAGGCAGAGGAACAAACAGGACCCCTGCGGGCTTCCCTTCCGGAATGTCTTGCTGAAAGGGAGCCAATGTCTCCCTCCAATCCTCCCAAGTTTCAGTGGCTGACAGTATTAATTTCTGGGGAATAATGGTCTCTGGAATGGAGGGCTGTGCTGTCTCTGACTCAAAACATCTGGATAGAGCATCCGCCTTAACATTCTTGCTCCCTGGGGTGTACGTAATAATGAAAGTAAACCTGGAGAAGAACAACGACCATCGAGCCTGGCGAGGGCTCAACCTCTTAGCCCCCTCGATGTACTCTAGGTTTTTGTGATCGGTGTAAACCGTGATGGTATGTTCAGCTCCCTCTAACCAGTGTCGCCATTCCTCGAAAGCCAATTTGATGGCCAAGAGCTCCCTGTTTCCAATATCGTAATTCCTCTCTGCAGGGGAGAACCTGCGAGAGAAATACGCACACGGGTGCATTCTACCCTGCAAGCCTGACCGCTGTGACAGCACAGCCCCCACCCCAACCTCCGAGGCATCTACCTCCACAATGAATGGGAAAGAGGCATCCACATGTCTGAGGATGGGTGCTGAACAGAATAGGCCCTTCAGGGTGGCAAAAGCATGTAAAGCCTCAGGAGACCAGTGAGTGGTATCTGCCCCCTTCTTAGTGAGGCAGGTAAGGGGAGCAATGACAGTGGAGTACCCCTTTATAAACCGTCTATAGTAGTTGGCGAAGCCAAGAAAGCGCTGAAGGGATTTCAACCCAACCGGCTGTGGCCACTCCAGAACAGCGGAGACCTTGGCAGGATCCATAGACAGGCCTGTGGTGGAAATTATGTACCCCAAGAACGCAACAGATGTTACTTCGAAGATGCACTTCTCAAGCTTTGCGTATAACGAGTTCTGCCTTAACTGATTTAACACAAACCTCACATGGTTTCTATGTTCAGTGAGGTTGTTGGAGAAGATAAGAATATCATCAAGATAAACTAGTACAAATTTCCCCAACACCTCCCGGAATACCTCGTTAATGAGTTCCTGAAAAACGGCCGGAGCATTACATAACCCGAAGGGCATCACCAGGTACTCATAATGCCCGTCTGGTGTATTAAAGGCCGTCTTCCACTCATCGCCCCTTCTTATACGTATCAGATTGTACGCGCCCCGCAAATCTAGCTTAGAAAAAATCTTAGCGTCAGTAACCTGAGTGAACAAATCATCTATCAGTGGCAACGGATAGCGATTCTTTATAGTAATCTTGTTGAGACCGCGATAATCGATGCAGGGTCGCAAGCCTCCGTCTTTCTTTTTGACAAAAAAGAACCCTGCTCCAGCAGGTGACCGGGACGGGCGAATGAAACCCTTGGCCAAATTTTCACGAATGTACTCCTGCATGGCCAATTTTTCGGGCCCTGACAGATTGTACAAGTGACCCCGGTGGGGAACACAACCTGAACGGAGATCAATGGGACAATCGAAAGGACGATGTGGGGGCAATTTATCAGCTGCCTTGGGACAGAACACATCGGAAAATTCAGAATACTGATCTGGTACCCCTTCCACCTGAAATCTGGTTTGCCCCAAGGTCAACTTCCCCAAACACCGCTGAAAACAACGAGGTGACCAAGTGGTTAACTGACCCGTGGCCCAGTCTATTTGAGGTGAATGAAGTTGCAACCACGGCATGCCTAGGATAATAGTTGAGGTAGACATGTGCAATACAAAAAACGATAATTGTTCCCCATGCAGTGCCCCTATAGTGACCTTCACCTCCGGGGTCTGTGACAGAGCATGATTCCGTTGTAGAGGGGAATCGTCTACTGCCGTGACCTGAATGGGGGGTGTCACAGGAGTGAGCGGAATACCCAACTCCTGAGCAAACTTAAAGTTCATAAAATTGGCGCTGAGCCTGAGTCAATAAAAGCCTCAGTGGCCACAGATTTCTTCTCCCATGTAACTGTACAAGGGAGAAGCAATGTCTTTTCTTTAAGGGGTGCAAGTGGCGTGCCTAGGGTGTCACCCCCCACTACTCCTAGGCAAATTCGTTCCCCGACTTGTTCGGGCAGTTGATCCATCATTCTCCGCCTTCGCTCCACCTGGGTCAATTTCGAACAACCAATCTGCATTGGTTCGGGTGGAGGCAAGGCCGGAGGAGATGAGACAGATGGAGGTGGCGTTACTAAGGGTGCAGCGGAGGGTGCCACATATGATGTTACCCTGGCACGGTGACTGCCCCGAATCTGCCTCTGATGGCGTAATCGACGGTCGACTCGAATGGCCGATGTGATGGCCTCATCGACTGTCCTGGGCTCGGGCAAGGTTAGCATTAAATCGGAGACCTCCTCCGACAACCCAGACAAGAAGTAATCCATGAGGGCAAAATTATCAAATCTGGCCGTGACTGACCATCTGCGAAATTCTGCCGCGTAATCCTCGACTGAACCCCTGTCTTGCCGCAAAAGTTTGAGCTTCCGCTCAGAGGTTGCCGCAAGATCAGGGTCGTCGTAAATTACGGCCATGGCCTTAAAGAATTCCTCTACCGAGGTCAGAGCAGTATCGGTAGGAGGCAGGTTGTATGCCCATGACTGGGAGTCACCAGTCAGTAAAGTTTTAATAAAGGTGACCCGTTGGGTCTCAGTCCCCGAGGATCGGGGTCTCAACTCGAAGTACGATAACACTCTACTCTGAAAATTCCGGAAGTCAGACTTGTGGCCGGAAAATTTATCTGGTACGGGCATACGTATGTCAGCACTAGGAGGGGATCGCACTGAATCAACTGACGTCTGGAGGGTTCGCACAGAGCCTGATAGGACATCAATCATAGTCTTGTGGCTACCCAGCACTTGGTTGATGTTTTCCACCGAAGTGGCAAGTGCGCCCAGACGGTCAGTGTGTGCGTCCATTTGCATTTTTTGGTCTGGCGTTCTGTAACGATCGGAGGGCGCAGAGAGTATCTGATTACCGGTGATCTGCAGTATCGCCGGAAATACAGATATATACCAGATTATAAGTGATCTGCAGTCTCACCGATAATCCGATATACAAACTAACCTCTGTTCGCCTGAGTAGAGTGTAGTGTTTTGGTGTAACAGTAACACTAGGAGGCCTAGGCCTCAGTGCAGCAAGGAGAACTGCACGGATTCCTTCCGCAGACCTGAGCTCTCCAAGACGGGAGGAGTCAGACTGACAGTAGGAAGGAAAGTCCGAGAGTGACACTCAGGAAGAAGTGTCACTAACAGGACTGGGAACCGCCTCCAATCGTGAGGTCGGTTCTCGAGGTCAGACAAGCCAGGTCGTACACACACAGACAGATAAAGTACAAATACAGTAGGCAAAGGCGGAGTCAAAGTACAGGCAGGGTTCGGCAACGGGGTATCAGATATATCGGGGTACAAAATCAGGAGGCAGAAACAGAGTCTAGGAACGAGCCGAGGTTCGGCAACAGAGTATCAGAAATATCGAGGTACAAGGTCAGAGTTCAGGAGGATAGTCGAGGCAGGCAAAAAGTCATAACATATAATCACAATCAAACTAGTACTTTAGCTATCAAATATCTAGCTAAGTGTAGGATTACAGCTCCAGCTGGTCCCGGCACACTTCAGGATCTGACTACGGATCTGGGTGCTCCCACGTGATCGCACGCCAGACAAAGAGCAAGTGAATAACCAGCAGTATATATACTCTAGGACCTTTCCAGGACCTCCCTAATTGCTGGTCCAATGGGAGCAGTGGAATTTGTCAGCTGACCCAGCTGGTCAGCCGACTCCCTTCTAACTGCTATTTAAACTCTGCCTCTGTGCTCGCGCGCGTGTAAGTCTGAATCTTGGTGGACTATCAGTCCCAGCCACACCAGTACTGTCATGCAATGTATCTAGTGCGGGGGCCGCCTCTGATGCGGATTCCGCCGTTACCGATGCGGATTCCGCCGTTACCAATGCGGATTCCGCCGCACTGCCTATGCGGCATGCTGCGTTTTTTCCGCGTTGTGACGCCATGCTGGACGCGGAAACAGCCGCCTCACCTCGAGAGATGGCGGCTTTTCCGCGTTTCCTTACAACTAGATTCAGAAACCAAAGAGGACTTCCTTTCTGAATGTGTATGATTTTTTTCTGAATCCTACCTTTCAAATTACTGATCCGTCCACGTCAGCTCTCCAATTAGCTTATACGCTATTGCAAGGAGATCTGTTTTCGTGGGCTTATGAGATTTTGAAAAGCAATTCTTGGAATGATAATCCTTATCAGTTTCTTACATTGATTTTCTCCCACTGGTTTAAGCTGCCTTGCTTACCACCTGTCTGTGACGATTAAGTGCCACAACTCATATGTCTGTTTATTGGTGATCTGCGGAATCACCAATGATGCAGACGCTATACCCGATTATGTGTGATCCGCAGAATCACCAATAATACCAGTACAACAAGACCAAGATCAGAGTATGTAGTGTTTGGGGGCAACCGTAACTTTAATGACTTTACTGGACCTTACCAAAGGAGTTGGTAAGGAACAACCTGGATACAAACAAGACGGATAGACAATAGGCTCTCCATTCAGGCTGGGAAGGATACAGACATACTCCAGATAGCAAACTAGTCCTATCAGAGGAGCTAGCTTAACTGGCAGCAAGAAGCTACCCCAGGCCTTTCCAGTGGAGCTGGAAAGGTGAAACGAGACTTAAATCGCTTTGGTTAACCTTCCATAGGAGCTGAGAAGGTACCATCAATTACTAAGCTATACCTCACCCGTGGAGCAGGTGAGGATAGTAAATACATAACAGGTGCTCATCAGTGGAGCTGATGAGCCTCAGACCACACAGACTAGGCTCCTACAGAGAAGCAGGCTGGCACTAGCTGAACCCTGATAAAGGCTAGACCTCTACAGAAGTGCTGGCAAGGTACCCAAGGTACACAGGCCGTCCGAATAATACAGTACAAACCCCAGCAAGCTGGGGACACCGAAACTGGAATAGAATCTCCCGAGGAGCGGGTGATTCAGACAACACTGCAGGCTAGTGGTAACCTGAGACACAAACAGAACTGCACTACAGAACAACTTCACCAGCGGATCTGGTGAAGCCAGCACCTCACCAGTGGCGAGGGCCCACCGATGAGCAGAGTAGTCTGACAGGCAAGGCTCAGCAACAGAGAGGTACGTATAGGTACAGAATCATGAGACAAGAGAGCAAACGGTAATCAGGCAGAGTTTCAGCAACAAGTAGGCAGATAGGCGAAAGTACAGGATCAGAAGGCAGGATCATAGTCAGAGGTAATAGCCAAGAGTCATACACAGGAGATCAATACAGTAAACAATATCCTAGTCTGGGTGTGAACTCCTTGGCATCAACACCCCGGAACTAGTCCAACAGATAACAGAAGCCGTAAAGCAATATCCTAGTCTAGGTGTGAAATCCTTAGTATCACACCTGGGATCTAGTCTAACAGACAAGACAGTAATGACACAGTAATCCTAAGCTTGGGTGTGAGGTCCCTGGTCTCAACACCCCGGAACTGGTCTAAAGTATAACACAGCAATGATACAGAAATCCTAAGCTTGGGTGTGAGGTCCCTGGTCTCGACACCCTGGAACTGGTCTAAAGTATAACACAGTAATGACACAGAATCCTAAGCTCGGGTGTGAGGTCCCTGGTCTCAACACCCTGGAACCGGTCTAAAGTATAACACAGTAATGATACAGAAATCCTAAGCTTGGGTGTGAGGTCCCTGGTCTCGACACCCTGGAACTGATCTAAAGTATAACACAGAAATGACACAGTAATCCTAGCAAGGTCTGAGCACTGACACACAAGCGTTCACGACAACAGAAAGCGCCAGACTAAAGCCCGAAGGCTTAAGAGGCAGAGGAGACCTCACTGGCATGCCCCCTGCAGCCAGCCAATCCGGGGCGCCGTGAGTCTCCTGTGCCATCAGCTGACCCACAGGTCAGCTGACGATCACTCTCCTCGCATAAAGGTCCCGTCTACACGCACGCCCGCGCGAGACAGCGACCCTACAGGGAAAAGTCAGTTCCGTCCCCGGCATCCTACACGCCGGAGAGACGGGCAGGGATCCAGAGGCAGCCGCGGTGGCGATGCCGTCCGACGCGGCTGCGCTCATTACAGTACTCCCCCTTTAGGCGTGGACTCTGGACACGCCTCAGATAGGCCCCCGGGAGACACTGTTTGCAATGTCCTCCTCTCACATCCAGACTCTTCACCACTTTTCACCTGCTCAGGTACCAGAGTCGAGGATCGGCCTGTTTCGGATTCAAAACCTTGGAACAAGGTATCAATGTGATAGTCATACTCTTCCTCACATACAGAACATAAGTACAACTTCTTACCGGTGTGAAATATCTCATGAGCAAAGATGGTACTTCAGGTACAAAAGAGTCCCCACATTCAGAACATGAATAAAGTTGTCCTCTGAAGTGAGGCCTACTATGATTGGGAAGATCTAAGTTATGCTCGGAACATTTCCCACACTCAGAACATGAATGCGGCTTCTCATTTTTTAGACTCAGATCAGATAATGGAACCGAGGACTGCACGGTTTCAGATTCCAGGACCTGTAGCGCTGCAATAGACAAGCTTGACTCCTGTCCAGGAGATATACTGCTATAAGTAGAGATATCACTGTCATAACGTTCTGAGCTGCAGTACGCATTGTCACTCTCTAGCTGTTGTTCCTCCAAACTAATTTCTGATACCAGTGAGGTCATACTTCCCCTATACGACTTCTCATCCTAAGCTTGGGTGTGATGTCCCTGGTCTCAACACCCTGGAACTGATCTAAAGTATAACACAGAAATGACACAGTAATCCTAGCAAGGTCTGAGCGCTGACACACAAGCATTCACGACAACAGAAAGCGCCAGACTGAAGCCCGAAGGCTTAAGAGGCAGAGGAGACCTCACTGGCACGCCCCCTGCAGCCAGCCAATCCGGGGCGCCGTGAGTCTCCTGTGCCGTCAGCTGACGATCCCTCTCCTAACATAAAGGTCCTGTCTACGCGCGCGCCCGCGCGAGACAGCGACCCTAAAGGTAAAAGTCAGTTCCGTCCCCGGCGTCCTAGATGCCGGAGAGACGGGCAGGGATCCAGATGCAGCCGCGGTGGCGATGCCGTCCGCCGCGGCTGCGCTCATTACACTTTCCTTGATGAGTGTGTATCTGTTAATAAGTCAGCTGTTCTATCCCTTCCATTCAAAACCATTCAGTATGACAATTAGTTTAATGTCTCGGTGCCTAAGGCAATTGAGTGTGAGGTCTCTGAGTGTGTGGGCTTTGACCTTGTGCAATCCGAGATTCCCTTGTCTATGGACATCAGATTTTCTTTTCCCAGTAGTTGTTTGAGGAGATCCATTTTTGATCGGGCTATGGGAAAAGCTCCTAGACAATGCAATCTGCGTATGGTCTTTGATTGTCCACTGCCTTATGAATCTATACATGTTCCTGTTGCAACTTCAGGTACTAAGCATGTGCAAGAGGAATGCTTTCCTCTCTTGCATTTAAACCGCAGTCATTCAAAGTTGCTAAAAAGAAAAAATTTAAAAGACGCAAGCATCTGAATGAAACGCTTCCTATAGATGTTGACAATGATGTTGTTCAGTCTGTGTCTAGAAAAGCTTCCCTGCTGAAAAATCCGTTGCTTATAGCAACTACAAATAAAGAAATTATTTCCGTAAAGTCTGAAATGGGGAACTGTGATGATCCGCTCAGCTGGCTGCACTGCAGACAGCTGTTTGACCATTCCTCTAGTCTGTGGGCTGCAGGTCTCTGGAAGAGAGACCTGTCTTTCCATTGCAAGTTTCTGGTCTGTTCTGCTGCCAAAGAATTTGCATACATTCGTTATGCAAATCCCCTACCTGCCTCCTTTGATGACTGGCAGTATAAAGGTTGGGATTACCCACAGTCCTTTGCTGGTCATTCCTTCAGGGTTTGTAGTAAACACTCCTAGAGTGTCAGCCAATCTACTTCTTGGTAAAGTTATCTTAGAGTAATTCTTGGGACTGCAATAGGCAGATTCCCTAGTGCAGTTAGGATTGCATATCTGTTTGTTTGTCTGTTGCGATTGTCCTGTCCCAGCGGTGGTCGACAGGAAATTGTTCTGTTTGTCTAGGGTGCTAACCGGCGCTGCGGTAGTTACTGGTAGCCCCTTCTGATCTGTCTTGTCTGGATCGCAATAGCCTCTAACGGTAGTGGCTGTGGATCCTTCTGATCTAGTTTCTGGAGTGTAAGCTGGAGCGGCGGTCGCTTCCGGCTACCTCATCTGATCTGTCTTGTTTAGATCGCACTAGCCACTAGCGTTAGCGGCTGTGGATCTTTCTGATCTGTATTCCTGCTTGGATCACACTTTCTCTGGCGGAAGAGCGGTGGATCCTTTCTGCCTAGTTCCTGTTTCTCGGTTGTCTGTCTTGTCTGATACGGGCGCTTGCTGTAGGCTCGGTGAGGTAACCGTTAAGCAAGCGTTCACGTTCTTTGTTTCGTGTTTGTCTGTCGGTGGTTAGTTAGGCGTGCTTGTCTCTGTTATGCTTAACACGCGGAGACCGCGCATTAACGCGTGCACTGTTGCGAATGAGTGCGGTGTTCACGTTTAGTTAGCGTTTGTTATTTTCTTTATCATTCTCATTGTATTATTTGCTGTGCCTTTGCTCCTCTTGTGTTCTGTTCTAGTCTGTCTTTTGTCACTTCTGGCGATCGCCTTTCTCGCGATCGCGTTCCTACTTTTGTTTCTGCCGATGTGTGTTCACCGTCACAGGGTCGCGACTAGATTGGTGAACACACATTCGTCCTGTCCCTGTGCTCTTTCTCTTTATGGGCTGTTCACCCCCGCATTGTCTTGATCTGTACAATCCCCATCTGGCATCTGTGGCCGTGCAGCGATTGTACTCGTCTGCACTCCACAGCGCCATCTGCCGGTGGGAATTGCCCTCTGCTGGTGCATTGCACCTAGCCTGGGTTCACCCAATTATACGCTTGTGGAGGGTTTTCGCTGTGTCAGTGCGCATCTCGTGCGCTGACCACGAAAACGATTCAGCAAACGTTACAGGAACTCACTCGAATGTGATAAGTCCAGAGAGACTTCTCAGTCTCAGGGTTTGTTGCCCCAAACCAAAGCATATGTGGATCCTACGATAGGCAGAATTATTTTCTATTAAAGGAGTAAGAAAGTCTATGCTTGTTTCTGGTCCCAACCCGTATGAGTGTTTCTTTGATACAGGGTTGTTTGAGCCTCCATTCGTTCCGTGGGAGATTGGGGCTTTGATTGAGGAGTTTGAGTTTGATTGGAAAGCGTTTTGCGATTTTTACATCGCAGAAAGCGAAGAGACTCTTAACGCTTGTATAAATTCTGTATACACCTTGATTGATTCTGGTGAGTGTGACAAGTGTTTTGTGGATCCGGTGGTTTGTGTGGGGCAGACGATTTTGGATGAATTGCACACACACCAATCAATTGACTCCAATAAAGAGACATCGTTTTCGGATGATTGTTCCTACCTTTCTGGGGTAAAGCAAGTGAGTTTAGACATTGTGCGATCTGAAATGAATGGGTGTACAACTGTGGTTGACACTTGTGTGAATCCTGAAAGATTCTCTCCTGCTTGTGTGGAGTTTGAATCTGTGCAATCTAATGCCTGTTTCTCAGGTGTTCCTGCTGATTGTGATCAACATGAATGTGTCAGTTTTGTTAAAGATATGTGTGATCCCTTGTCATTTAAGAACAGATCTTTTTCTTCCAGTAATTCTTTAAGATCTTCCATCTATGATCCTGATATGTGTGATCCCTTGTCATTTAAGAACAGATCTTTTTCTTCCAGTAATTCTTTAAGATCTTCCATCTATGATCCTGCTATGGGGAAAATTCCTAAACTATGCAGCCCCAAGAGTAATGTTAATATGACTAATAAAGTTTCTCATGTTTTTGTCACAACTTCTTCTGCAAATAAACCTATGCTTCACTCTGTTCACACCTGTAAAGGCATTTTGCCAGATGACAGTTTTTCTAGTGTTTCTGTCCTGAACACTTCGCAGTCTGGTCCACAGATTGCGAAGGCTTGCACTTTGGAAGCGTCAGTTTCACAACATAAAGCGATCTTGGATTCGCAAATTTTGCGTTCTGACTCCTCGGATTCAACATTGTTAGCCGAGTCTAAGGGTGAGACAGCGCTTTGGTTTTGCGAATCTGATACTGAACCATCTTTGCTTTGTCCAGAGAAGGTTTCTGTGAGCCTGCCCTGTACCATGAATGAAACCATGATGTCCACTCGCACTGACATTTGTGAGTCCCTTTCTTGCTCTGAAGAAAGCACTGACTCTCCACCCTGTACTCTGAATGAGTCAATATTGCCTTGCATAAAATCTCCTGCAGTGACCCTAGAGGCTCGTCTAGGTATTGCTACTATTCTCACCTGTTTTTCTGCGATTTTGGAATTGCAGTCTAGTTTGACTGCTATGCAGAATTCTGCGTGCAGTGAGATTAGAGTCAGGGAGTCAGTGTGTGTTCCAGGAGATATTCCTGTGCATCCTGTTCATGAAGATGAAATTAAGTCTCAGCGGATTGTAGAACCATCCCTGGGACATTTGCCCTGTCCGCAAAATGTATTTGATGATTTGCCCTGTAACATAGATAGTTCAGATTCCTTGATTACTTTGTCAGAAAACTTGGGAAGTGATGCTCCTGAGGTTTTGTTTGATGTTCTGGAGGTCTCCGAGTTCCTCCCAAAGGGTGCAGAACTTTTAGGAGATGCCTCCTGCCCCCCAAATCCTTCTGAGGTATTGCCCACTTCAGTAGGCATTGCTGTTATACTGACTACTTTTGCTGCTCTTGTTGAGTCATGTGTAGTCAATGATGAGTTTTGGTTAGATGCCATTACAGAAATTTCTAAGTCTGAGTCCAAGTCTTCTTTTGAAAGTCCAGTACTTGTGACCACTACTCGTGATGGTTCTCTGCCCGGTCCTGGTTTTGGTCTTGTCGTGACGGACTCTGAGGTTGGCAGTTCCTCGACGTGCTCTGAGGTTTCTCTTGTGCTAGTGTACCCCCGATGCGCTCTGTGACCCAGAAAGCCCAAGTGTGTCTCAGTTACCAGCATGCTCAGATGCTTCCTCAGTGGAGACATGTTCTGATATTGCCTGCCTGTCTGCATGCCCAGAAGTGGTCTCTGAAAGCCCTGATCTTGATGGTTGTCCTGGTAATCCTGAATCCGGAATTGTCATAGGTTCCATAGGGGTTCTTGATGGTTCTCCATGTGAGCTTGGTGAGCGTTCTGGCCTCTTGGGATCTCTGCGGAGCTTCAAAGTGTTCTGGGAAATTCTGGGAGAAATGTTTCCTGGTACCCTGGATGGGATCAACAGTGGCTTCTCTGTTGAAAGGGACACTTCGAATAGGTATTGTGGCAGGTTTGGTATTTTTGGACGCTCCGTGGAAGGTGGTGGGCATTGCTTGGAAGGTGTCGATGGGTTCTTCCCTGGCATTCACAGTTCTGATGGGTGTTACGCTGAGACCTGTAGTACTGATGGGCATGTTCCGGTGGCTTCTGCTTCCGACGAGGATTGACTCTGGAATTGGGCCTTGATGAGTGTTCAGTCAGATTTTTTTGGTAATATCAGTTTTGAGAGTTGTCTGGAAGCCGTCTCTAGGGGGGGGGGGGGGGGGGTACTGTAAAGATCCGCTCTGCTGTCTCCACAGGCAGACAGCTGTTTGACCATTCTTTAGATCTGAGTGCTGCAGGTCTCTGGAAAAGAAACTGTAACGATCCGCTCAGCTGCCTGCGCAGGCAGGCAGCCTTTTGATCATTATTCAGGTCTGCATGCTGCAGGACTCTGGAAAGTAGACCTTCTGTCAGTTTTGCAGCTTGTGCTTGCTGAGGAATTTGCATACGTTGTCATGCAAATTGCCTTGCCACATTCATTGGAGGCGTGTACTATAAGTAGTATGTGTGTCCCACAATGCTTCGCTGCTCATAGAGGTTTGTTCCTGCTGGACTCACCTGGAGTGTCAGCCACTGCTATCTTAGTATAGTTAATTCTTGGGGAGTGCTCCTTGCATTCCTAGTTAGTGCAGTCAGTTTGTGTATAATTTGTACTGCCTATTCTGTCTTGTCTTGTCTGTCGCGATTGCGCTGTCACCAGCGGCGGTTGATAGCGAATCGCTCTGTCTTGTTTGGATCTCACTAGCCTCTAGCGGTAGTGGCTGTGGATCCTTCTGATCTGAGTTCCTGGAGTGTAAGCTGGAGCAGCGGTTGCTACCGGCTACCTCATCTGATCTGTCTTGTTTAGATCGCACTAGCCGCTAGCGTTAGCGGCTGTGGATCTTTCTGATCTGTGTTCCTGCTTGGATCACACTTGCTCTGGCGGAAGAGCGGTGGATCCTTTCTGCCTAGTTCCTGTTTCTCGTTTGTCTGTCTTGTCTGATACGGGCGCTTGCTGTAGGCTCGATGAGGTAACCGTTAAGCAAGCGTTCACGTTCTTTGTTTCGTGTTTGTCTGTTGATGGTTAGTTAGGCGTGCTTGTCTCTATTGTGCTTATCACGTGGAGACCGCGCATAACCGCGTGCACTGTTGCGAATGAGTGCGGTGTTCGCGGTTAGCTAGCGTTTATTATTTTCCGTATATTCTCATTGTATTATTTGCTGTGCCTTTGCTAACCTCGTATTCTGTTCTGATCTGCCTTGTGTCACGTCTGGCGATCGCACCTCTCGCGATCGCGTTCCTATTTCATATCTGCTGTTGTGTATGCGCGGTCGCGGGGTGGCGACTAGATTGGCGCACACACATACAATCTGTCCCTTTGCTCGTTCTCATTCGCAATCGCCTCTCTTGCGATTGCGTTCTGCGCTTCGTACAAATTCCTGTCTGGCATTTGTGGAGGTACAGAGGATTGGTTCCTCTGCACTCCTCAGCGCCATCTGCCGACAGGAATTTTCCCTCTACTGGTGCTTGCACCAAAAGCTGGGTTCTAGTATCTTGACACGCTTGTGGAGGACCTCCGCAGTGTCAGCGCACATCTTTGTGCGCTGAACACGGAGATATCCCACAATCGTTACATTATGAGCAGCCCAACCCAAAACCCCAGTGTAGAGGGAATTTCTGATTTGTACGATTTTGCTGAGTATGGTTCCTGTGTCTTTAAGAGTTTTAAAATATTAAATTCAGAGACGAAAGAGGATTTTCTCTCTGAATGCGTAAAATTTTGTCTGAATCCTACTTTTCAAATTACTGATCCGTCCACGTCTGCTCTCCAATTAGCTTATGTGCTTTTGAAAGATGATCTGTTTGTATGGGCTCATGAAATCTTGCAAGACAATTCTTGGAATGATAATCTATATCAGTTTCTTACATTTACATTCTCCTACTGGTTTGAGTTGCCTTGCTTGCCACCTGCCCTGTATGAGTGTGTAGTTGCTAATGAGTCAGCTGCTCTACCTACTTCATGCAAAACCATTCAGTTTGAAAATGAATGCAGTAACTATTCCCCTGTGTCTAAACAGCAGCCACCTAAAGCAGCAAGGACTAAAAGCAGGAAAAAAAGGAAGACTTCTCAGCTGAAAAATCCGTTGCCCATAGCAATTACAAATAAAAAAATTGTTTCTGTAAAGTCTGAAATTTCTCAGTCTCAGGTTTCATTACCCCAAGAAAGGGCATTTGTGGATCCTTTGATAGGCAGAATTATTTTCTATATTAAAGGAGTGAGAAAGTCTTTGCATGTTCCTGACCCCAACCCTTATGAGGGTTTCTTGGAAACCGAGTTGTTTGAACCCCCATTTGCTCCATGGGATATTGGAGCATTAATTGAGGAGTTCGAGATTGATTGGAAGGCGTTTTGCGATTTTTACATCGCAAAAAGCGCAGAGATTCTTTATGCTTGTCTTGATTCGGTGTACGCTTTGATTGACTCTGATGAGTGTGACGAATGTTTTGTGAATCCGGTGACTTATGTGTGGCAGACGATTTTGGATGAATTGCACACACACCAATCAATTGACTTCAATAAAGAGACATCGTTATCGGATGATTGTTCCTGCCTTTCTGGGGTAAAGCATGTGAGTCTAGATATTGTGCGACCTGACATGAATGGGTGCACTACTGTGGTTGATTCCTGTGCGAATCTGGAAAGATTCTCTCCTGATTGCGTGAAGTTTGAATCTATGCGATGTAATGCCTGTTTCTCAGATGTTCCTGCAGATTGTGATCAACATGAATGTGCCAGTTTTCTCAAAGATATGTGGGATCCCTTGTCATCTAAGAACAGATCTTTAAGATCTTCCATCTATGATCCGGCTATGGGAAAAATTCCTAAACTATGCAGCATCAAAAGTGAAATTAATATGCCTAATAAAGTTTATTCTGTTGATGTCGCTATTTCTTCTGCAGATGAGTCTCTGTCTCACCCTGTTCACACCTGTAAGGGCCCGTTGCCTGGGGACAATTGCTCCAGTGTTTCGACCCTAGATGCCTTGCAGTCTGCTCCGCAGATCGCGGAGATTTGCGCTATGGAAGCGTCAGTTTCACAACCTAAAGCGATCTTGGATTCACAGGTTTTGCGTTCTGGCTCCTCGGATTTGACATTGTTAGCCGAATCTAAGAGTGAGACAGCGCTTCGGTTTTGCGAATCTGACTCTGAAACATCTCTGCTGTGTCCAGAGAAAGTTTCTCTGAGCCTGCCCTGTACCATGAATAACAATATGATGTCCAATCACACTGACATTTGTGAGTCCCTTTCTTGTTCTGAGGAAAGTGCTGATTCTGCACCCTGTACTCTGGATGAGTTAAGATGGCCTTGTTTAGAGTCTCCTGCAGTGTCCCTAGAGGCTCGTCTAGGTATTGCCACTATACTCACCTGTTTTTCTGCAGTTTTGGAGTTACAAGCTAGTTTGACTGCCACACAGAATTCTGGGTACAGTGAGAATGAAGTTAGGGAGTCAGTGTGTGTTCCAGTAAATATACCTGTACATTCCCCTCATGATGATGAGATCCAGTCTCAGGTTATGGTGGAACCATTCCTGGGACATCTGCCCTGTCCACAAAATAAAGTTCCAGTTTTGCCCTGTAACATGGATAGTTCAGAATCCTTCCGAGAAAACTTGAAAAAAGATGTTCCTGAGGTCTTGTTTGATGTTCTGGAGGTCTCCGAGTTCCTCCCAAAGGGTGCAGAACTTGTAGGAGATGTCTCCTGCCCCCCAAGTCCTTCTGAGGTGTTACCCTCTTCCGTAGGCCTTGCTGCCTTGCTGGCTACCTTTTCAGCTCTGATGGAGCTTCACTCATATGTAGTCAATGATGATATTATTGTCACAGAAATTTCTGAATTTGTATCCGAGTCTTCTTGTGAAACTCCAGTGCCTGTGACCTCCACTCATGATGATTCTCTGTCCGGTACTGGTTTTGGTCTTGTCGTGCCGGACTCTGAGGCTGGCAGTTCCCCGACATGTACTGAGGTTTCTCCTGTGCTGGTGTACCCCAGTGTGCTCTGTGACCCAGAAAGCCCAAGTGTGCCTCGGTTACCAGAGTACTCAGATGCTTCCTCGGTGGAGACATGCTCTGATTTAGCCTGCCTGCTTGCATGCCCAGAAGTGGTCCCTGAAAGTCTTGATCTTGATGGGTGTCCTCGTAATTCTGAATCCGGAACTGTCATTGGTTCCATGGGGGTTCTTGGTAATTCTCCATGTGAGCCTGGTGATTGTTCTGCCCTCTTGGGATCTCTGTGGAGCTTCAAAAGGTTCTGGGAGATTCCGGGAGAGATTTTGCTTGGTCCCCTGGATAAGATCAATGGTGGCTTTTGTGTTGTAAGGGACACTTCGAACAGGTATTGTGGCAGGTTTGGTATTTTCGGACGCTCCTTGGAAGGTGGTGGGTATTGTCTGGAGGGTGTCGATGGCTTTTTCTCTGGTATCCACAGTCCTGATGGGTATTACGCTAAGACTGGTAGTACTGATGGGCATGTTTCGGTGGCTTCTGTTTCCGATGAGGTCGGTTTCGGGTGGACTGACTCTGGAATTGGACCTTGTCGGGCTGCCCCGACCTTCATGAGTCTTCAGTTAGAGTTTTTTGGTAACGCCAGTTTTGAAAGACGTCTGGAATTCGTCCCTAGAGGGGGGGGTACTGTAACGATCCGCTCAGCTGCCTGCGCAGGCAGGCAGCCTTTTGATCATTATTCAGGTCTGCATGCTGCAGGACTCTGGAAAGTAGACCTTCTGTCAGTTTTGCAGCTTGTGCTTGCTGAGGAATTTGCATACGTTGTCATGCAAATTGCCTTGCCACATTCATTGGAGGCGTGTACTATAAGTAGTATGTGTGTCCCACAATGCTTCGCTGCTCATAGAGGTTTGTTCCTGCTGGACTCACCTGGAGTGTCAGCCACTGCTATCTTAGTATAGTTAATTCTTGGGGAGTGCTCCTTGCATTCCTAGTTAGTGCAGTCAGTTTGTGTATAATTTGTACTGCCTATTCTGTCTTGTCTTGTCTGTCGCGATTGCGCTGTCACCAGCGGCGGTTGATAGCGAATCGCTCTGTCTTGTTTGGATCTCACTAGCCTCTAGCGGTAGTGGCTGTGGATCCTTCTGATCTGAGTTCCTGGAGTGTAAGCTGGAGCAGCGGTTGCTACCGGCTACCTCATCTGATCTGTCTTGTTTAGATCGCACTAGCCGCTAGCGTTAGCGGCTGTGGATCTTTCTGATCTGTGTTCCTGCTTGGATCACACTTGCTCTGGCGGAAGAGCGGTGGATCCTTTCTGCCTAGTTCCTGTTTCTCGTTTGTCTGTCTTGTCTGATACGGGCGCTTGCTGTAGGCTCGATGAGGTAACCGTTAAGCAAGCGTTCACGTTCTTTGTTTCGTGTTTGTCTGTTGATGGTTAGTTAGGCGTGCTTGTCTCTATTGTGCTTATCACGTGGAGACCGCGCATAACCGCGTGCACTGTTGCGAATGAGTGCGGTGTTCGCGGTTAGCTAGCGTTTATTATTTTCCGTATATTCTAATTGTATTATTTGCTGTGCCTTTGCTAACCTCGTATTCTGTTCTGATCTGCCTTGTGTCACGTCTGGCGATCGCACCTCTCGCGATCGCGTTCCTATTTCATATCTGCTGTTGTGTATGCGCGGTCGCGGGGTGGCGACTAGATTGGCGCACACACATACAATCTGTCCCTTTGCTCGTTCTCATTCGCAATCGCCTCTCTTGCGATTGCGTTCTGCGCTTCGTACAAATTCCTGTCTGGCATTTGTGGAGGTACAGAGGATTGGTTCCTCTGCACTCCTCAGCGCCATCTGCCGACAGGAATTTTCCCTCTACTGGTGCTTGCACCAAAAGCTGGGTTCTAGTATCTTGACACGCTTGTGGAGGACCTCCGCAGTGTCAGCGCACATCTTTGTGCGCTGAACACGGAGATATCCCACAATCGTTACAGAAACCTGTCTTCACACTGCAAGTTTCAGAGTTACTCTGCTGGTGAGGCATTTGCATTCACTTGTCATGCAAATTGCTTAGCTGCTTCCTTTGATGGCTTGCAGTATAAATACCTTTTGCTCCCAGAATTCCCTGCTGGTCATAGATGTTTGTTCCTGCTAAACTCACCTGGAGTGTCAGCCATTGCTATCTTAGTGTAGTTAATTCCTGGGGAGTGCTCCTTGCATTCCTGCTTAGTGCAGTCAGCTAGTGTATAACTGTACTGCCTATTCTGTCTTGTTTATCTGTTGCGATTGTCTTGTCGCCAGCGGCGGTCGACAGGAAAGCGTTCTGTCTGTTGGGATCGCACTCGCCCTAGCGGTAGTGGCGGTGGGTTCCTTCTGTACTCTGTCTGGGAGTGTAGGCCAGAGCTACGGTTGCTACTGGTTACTCATTCTGTCTTGCGATTGTCTTGTCGCCAGCGGCGGTCGACAGGAAATCACTCTGTCTGTCTGGATCGCATCTGCTCTAACGTTAGTAGCGGTGGTTCCTTTTGTACTCTGTCTGGGAGTGTAGGCCAGAGCTGCGGTTGCTACTGGCTACTCCTTCTGTCTGTCTTGTCTGATACGAACGCTTGCTGTAGGCTCGGTGAGGTAACCGTTTAGCAAGCGTTCGCGTTCTCTATTTCGTGTTTGTGTTTCATTGGTTAGTTAGGGTGGCACGATTATCTCTGGGCGCCTAACGCGTGGAGATCGTGTCTTAAATGCATTCGCTGTTGCAAATGAGTGCGGTGTTCGCGTTTAGCTAGCGTTTGTTATTTTCCTTAACGTTCTGAACATTGTTTATTGCTGTGTCTTTCTTGCTACACTTGTGCTCTGTCTTAATTCGGTCTTGTGTCACTATTGGCAATCGCCACTCTTGCGACTGTGTTCCCACTTCGTTTCCGGTGTAGTGTGTTCACCGTCGCTGTGTGGCGACTAGTTTGGTGGACACACATACATTCTATCTCTGTGTTTATTCAGTCTTGTTTCGCTGTTAGCAATCGCCATCTCTTGCGATTGCTTTCCTGCTTTGTTTCCGCTGTTGTGTGTTCACCGTCGCTGGGTGGCTACTAGATTGGTGGACACACATACATTCTGTCTCTGTGCTTATTCAGTCTTGAGTCGCTGTTAGCAATCGCCATCTCTTGCGATTGCTTTCCCGCTTTGTTTCCGCTGTTGTGTGTTCACCGTCGCCGGGTGGCGACTAGATTGGTGGACACACATACATTCTGTCTCTGTGCTCACTCTCTCTCTCTGAGGGCTATCTTGCCCTGCATTGCTGCAATTCGTACAATTCACATCTCGCATCTGCGGCAGCGCAGAGGGTTTATTCCTCTGCACTCCACAGCTCCATCTGCCGGTGGGAATTTCCCTCTACTGGTACTTTGCACCAAAGGTGGGTTCTATCATTTGATATGCTTGTGGAGGACTTCCGCAGTGTCAGCGCACATCTTGTGCGCTGACCACGGAGATAATTCAACAATCGTTACAAGAAGCTTCCCGTTTCTTGGGTACTCTCTCTTTCCATCTTAATTTAAAGAGTATTCTCCATTAGTAGCTGTTATATAAGTAAAAATGATGCTATCCAGGCAATTCAAATGTTTAAAATTAATCTCACTTTTTGTTTCTCAATCAATTATCTTTCCCCATTCCCCCAGGCAATTATTTGGTACGACGGCCACAGAAGGGAAGTTGCAGTTCATGCTAACTCAGCCTGATTGGCTGAAGCCTCTATCCCTCTCGTTTTCTCCTCCCACACCTCTGTTCTCCTCTCTGATTTGCTGCCTAGTCTCCTCCACTAATGGTGGTCAAAGCCAGCTGCTAGGGCGCAGGGAGGGGGGCCAACACCTGTCCTCTGTCACTGTCCTTGGCCCACTACTGTAGTGTGCTATGTCCGCCCCTCTCCGCGCTCCAGCTGCATCTGCCTCTCCTGCATCCCCTCTTGACATCTCCTCTCCTCCCTACACTATTACAGAGCATAGCAGGGAGGAATAAGGGCAGTGCACACAGACTCACCTACTAATGGTTCCAGGTGCTGGAGTTCCCATCTATACTCTCTGCACTACTGCTGGTGGTAGTGCAGAGATTATTGATGGGAACTCCAGTGCCTGGAACCATTAGTAGGGGAGTCTGTAAGTGCTGCCTTCATTCCTTGCTGCTGTGCTCTGTAATAGTGTGGGGAGAAGAGGAGATGTCGAAGGGGGAATGTTTCAGCCTGTGGGACCCAAGATGGCCTCTGCCAGGAACAGAATTCTCCTCATTTACTTTAAAAATTCTCTGAAATCAAAACATGGGCACTACAATGCATCTGTTATGTAAGTAGAGCAAGTAATTATCTCCTTGCTTATGTGTTTTTTCCAGGCATATTATGGCTAATAATTGCTCTTTAACTTTACTTTTGCGGTAGTTCTGCTTTGCTTCACATAGCCTAGATTAAATTTTCTTAAGGCTGAACCTAGGTCAGTTTCATAGCGCCCTACTTATGATTGCAATGTAATTCCAGAGTCTGCAATGGTATTCATATTGTTGCTTTGCTGGTATATCGAGGAATGCTGATGATGTGAACACCCTGTATTTCTGACCGAAGTCAAAATATTTCCTTAACTTCTTGAGAACGTCTATGGTCTAGATCAATAGCTAAGTGCAGTCATTAGGCCACTGGGGCAATCTTTAGTTACATAATACCATTAATAAGCAGAATAGAATAAATAGACAAGCTTTCAGGACAACCCAGGTTTCTTTGTTAGAAATGGTGTGATATACAAACTAAAACTTAAAGAGAACCCGAGGTGTGTTTAAAGAATGTTATCTGCATACAGAGGCTGGATCTGCCTATACAGCCCAGCCTCTGTTGCTATCCCAAACCACACTAAGGTCCCCCTGCACTCTGCAATCCCTCATAAATCACAGCCATGCTGTGAGGCTGTGTTTACACCTGTAGTGTCAGTCTCAGCTGCTCCCCCGCCTCCTGCATAGCTCCGGTCCCTGCCCCCGTCCCTTCCCTCCAATCAGCAGGGAGGGAAGGGATGCAGGCGGGGACTGGAGTTCTGCAGGAGGCGGGGAGAGCAGCAGACTGACACTATAGAGATAAACACAGCCAGCTCTGACAAGCTGTTTGTCAGCAGCGTGGCTGTGATTTATGAGGGATTGCAGAGTGCAGGGGGACCTTAGGGGGGTTTGGGATAGCAACAGAGGCTGGGCTGTATAGGCAGATCCAGCCTCTGTATGCAGATAATATTCTTCAAACCCACCTCGGGTTCTCTTTAACAAAAAGATGTACACATATTTGTTAGCATTTTGGCACTTAAAAAGAAAATAAAATTTGCATGTGTGTAGTAAATCTTAGGAGTACAGTTTTTTTTTTATTTTATGAAATGATGCCCCCATAGGGAGGTTAGTAATGGTGTGTGCCATTTGGGGGTGGGGAGGTTGTGGGGATCACCATTACTTACCTGGGGCTTGCTGTTTCTTGCCTGTGTAGGGGTGAACAAAATGCAGGGATCAAATAATAGAGTGGCAGTGCATGCAGTTGAGGCAGGGGAATGTTCCCCTTTGAATATGGCTCTCTGGGTTTTTTTTTACCAAGTACCTAGTGGTGATCCCGCCCACCTCCAGAGGGCGTAATTCGGCTGCAGATGGTGATGGGCACGTCTGGATGGCGGTTCAGGAGCTGGGGGCGGCGGTGAGATACGTACAGGTGAGCTTCCCTTGTCCATTGGGTCTATCTGTAACTTTCTAATTCCCCATCAGGTCCGCCAGTGTGTTTAGGGCCTGTGATTGGCTCAGAGAGTTTCTGACCTGTGATTCGTTCTTTACAATCGGTGGGGGTGTATAAATACTTGTGCAATGTGATAATGTTTAGACCGTCATCAGTTTGAGAAAGGGATTATACCCCGAAACGTTGCACTTTGGGCTCGATTCACAAAAGCGTGATAACTGCTATCACAGCAGTTATCACGCAATCTGCCGTGCGCGGCGGTTTGCACAAGTAAAGGATTACTCTGCGTGATAAACAAACGTTTGCGCGTGATCACGTGCGTGTTTAACACACATCATTGCTTGAAAATGTTCGTTTATCATGCGGAATAATTCTTTACGCGTGCAAACCGCTGGCACGGCAGATCGCGTAATAATAACTGCTGTGATAGCAGTTATCCCGCTTTTGTGAATCAAGCCCTAAGTGTGACAGCCTGTACCTATGGAACCTCAGTAAAAGAGCATACTATACTTGTGGATGGTGCCAGCAGCATCTCTTGTTCCTGGTTAGAAAAAAGTCGGCACAGTAAGCACCAGGCAAATAAATACCCGGGCAATGCCGGGTCATCAGTGGGCGGAGACAAGTACAAACTGGAACAATGTAAACTGCAACTTACACTGTTAATGGTAGGGTTCTCAAACTTTCAACAGCTGGTTACTGGGTGACTGGGATTAATATACAGAAAAGTATGTGGAACCTACAAAAGCCATTCAAAATTTGCCTATTGATGTTCAAGGGGGATATGTAATTGCTGCCATTCTTGCACTATTAATGGCACAAGCTTCAAACCTGGTACAGTTGGTCATTGAGTGACTGGGGTTCAAATTCAGAAAATTAGGTGGAGCCACAAACAGCTAATCAGATTTGTTTCATTTCAATGCAAATTATTGATGCCAAAGACCGCAAAGCTCACACACTTGGTCATTGAGTAACTGTGTGTTAGGGTTAGAAAAAGTGGCTGCAGCCAACACCAGCCAAATACATAGCCCAGCAATGCTGGGTCGTCAGTGGGTGGAGACAAATACAAATTTCACTGGGAAAATGTAAACTGCAGCCATTCTTACACTGTTAATGGCAGGGTTCTCAAACTTTGCACAGTTGGTCACTGGGTGACTGGGATTAATATTCAGAAAAGTGGGTGGAGCCTACAAAAGTCAATCAAAATTCACCTATTGATTTTCAAGGGGAATAATTAATTGCTGTCATTCTTCCACTGTTAATGGCACAAGCCTCAAACCTGGGACAGTTGGTCATTGGTTGACTGGGGTGGAGCCAAAGCCAATCAGATTTGTTTCATTTCAATGCAAATTATTGATGCCAAATACCGCAAAGCTCACAAACTAGGTAATTAAGTAATTGGGTAATTGTGTGTTAGGGTTAGAAAAAGTGGGCACAGCCAACACCAGCCAAATACATACCCGGGCAACACCGGGCCATCAATAGAGATGTCGCGAACCTCCAATTTTCAGTTCGCGAACTTTCGCGGAAGGTTCGGTTCACGTGAACTTTTGCGAACCGCAATAGACTTCAATGGGGAGGCGAACTTCAAAATTTTGAAAAATTTCTGCTGACTGGAAAAATGATAGAAAAGATGTTTCATGGGGTCTAATACCTGGAGGAAGACATAGCTGAATAAAATACACATCAAAAGTCCCAGAAAAAAATCTGGATTTAATACAAAGCAGTGTTTCAAGGTCAGAAATCTCATTGAATGTTCAATTGCAGACCTACACTGCTTTATGACATCAGGAATTCCCTCACTCTCCTACTCCCTCTCTCCCTCCTCCCGGCCACGGTATGTAAACTGGAGGAGGATCTCATCTCCCAGGGAATTGTAGTATTTCAAAAGCCAGCTTACATACCGTGGCTGGGAATTGAACCCAGGTCTCAGTATGCAGTAGGTAACTCAGTTAACCACTATGCCACCAACAACACTACATGCTGAAGCCACTCTAGCATGTACCATTATGCTCAATCCAAGAGAAAAATTAAATTGCTTAATCCACGGAATTGTACTATATCAAAAGCCAGTTTACATAAAGTGGCTGGGAATTGAACCCAGGTCCCAGTATGCGGTAGGTAACTCGTTTAACCACTTTGCCACCAACAACACTTATTGGGGTATGCTACAGGCCACCTCTTATTAATGAAGCTGCAGAACTGTGATTACTACAGCAGATTGAAAAAGCTGCAAGTAAAAATGAGGTCATAATTATGGGCGACTTCAACTTTCCAGACATTGACTGGAGTATTGAGGCTACCCATTCTGGTAACAGCAGCATATTTCTGGCAGCACTACAGGAAAATTACTTGACTCAAATGGTAACGGAACCAACTAGGGGGAATGCGTTACTGGATCTGATCATTTCTAATAGACCAGATAATGTATCAAATGTGCAGGTTCAAGAACATTTGGGAAATAGTGATCACAACATGATAACGTTTGATCTGGTAACTGATAGGCCACGGGGCAGCGGAACCACTAAAACTATGAATTTTAGAAAAGCAAAGTGCAATCAAATTAGGCAGGCACTAAGTTTGGTGAACTGGGATAATGTACTACAAGGGGAGGACACTGAAGGGAAATGGCAAGCTTTTAAACTTATACTCAATCAATATTGTAGTATGTATATCCCATACGGAAGCAAAATATCTAGGAATAAAAAAAGGCCTCTATGGATGAATAGAAAGGTTAAAGATAAAATGAAGAGGAAAAAAAAAACCTATAAGGTCCTAAAACAGGAGGGGACCGAGGCTGCACTAAGCAATTATAAGGAGTGCAATAAAAATTGTAAAAAAGAAATTAGGCTGGCAAAGATTGAAGCGGAAAAACAAATCTAACCCAAAAAAGTTTTACAAGTACATCAACTCTTAAAAGAGAAGTGTTGACTGTATAGGACTCCTAAAGGATGAGGGTGGGAACTCAATGGTGGATGACCAAGGTAAGGCAGAGTTATTAAATGCTTTCTTTTCTTCTGTCTTCACAAAAGAAACAGCACTGTTGAAAATTACAGAGGCAGAAGAGTCTCAATCTTCTAACTGTAATATTAAATACTTAATGCAGGAAGAAGTGAAGGCAAGACTAAATAAATTAAAAATAGACAAGGCACCTGGCCCGGATGGCATGCATCCTCGGGTCCTAAGGGAATTAAGTTCAGTTATAGATAAACCCCTTTATCTTATCTTTTGTGACTCTCTTTCAACTGGCAGAGTCCCAGTAGATTGGCGTACAGCCCACGTTTTCCCATTATTTCAAGAGACACTGAAGCGAAAAAAAAAATTATGATATTATGATTTGTATGTGTAGTACAGCTAAGAAATAAAACATTAAGATCAGATACATCAGTCTAATGGTTTCCAGTACAGGAAGAGTTAAGAAACTCGAGTTGTTATCTCTATGCAAACAAGCCATTAAGCTCTCCGACTAAGTCTTAGTCCTGGAGAGGGCTGTTATCTGACTTTTATTATCTCAACTGTTCCTGGACTATTTACTTTTCCTCTGCTAGAGGAGAGGTCATTACTTCACAGACTGCTCTGAAAGACTCCTTTTGAATGCTGAGTGTTGTGTAATCTGCACATATTATAGAATGATGCAATGTTAGAAAAAACACTATATACCTGAAAATAAAAGTATGAGAATATTTTCTTTGCTGCTAATCTTCTAGTAATTATTCATAGTACACAACCAATTCACTATATCATATTTTTTTTTGCTTCAGTGTCTCTTTAAGAAGGGCAAGAAATCAGATTCAGGAAATTATAGACCTGTAACCTTAACATCAGTTGTATGCAAACTATTTGAGGGGTTACTAAGAGATACTATACATGACTTCATACTAGAAAATAATCTTATTTCTCAGCATCAACATGGGTTTCCTAAAGACAGGTCCTGTTTGACTAGCATGCTCATCTTTTATGAGGTAGTGAATGCTAATATGGATATTGGGAATGCTGTAGATGTGATATACTTGGACTTTGCAAAGGCCTTCGACACTGTTCCCCACAAAAGTCTGGTGCAAAAGTTGAGGTTACAAGGACTAGGGAAGAGTATGTGTGCATGGATAAGGAACTGGCTAATGGACAGAAAACAAAGAGATGTGGTCAATGGATCATACTCAAAATGGGAGACTGTTAGCAGTGGGGTACCACAGGGGTCTGTTCTGGGTCCAGTGCTCTTCAATTTATTTATTAATGACCTAGTAGATGCAGTAGTGAGCAATGTTGCTATTTTTGCAGATGATACAAAATTGTGCGGAATCATCAACTCTCAGGAAGATAGTGTCATATTGCAACAGGATCTGGATAAGATGGCTATATGGGCACATACATGGTAGATGAAATTCAATGTTGAAAAATGTAAAGTAATGCATTTTGGACGTACCAATGGTCTAGCACCATACAAAATAACTGGGATACAGTTGGGGACATCAAACTTGGAGAAGGACTCATCGACAACAAGTTAAATAATCGTACTCAATGCCAAGCAGCTGTAGCTAAAGCTAAAAAAAATTGGGATGCATTAAAAGGGAAATAAAAACTTGAGATGCTAGCATAATATTGCCCCTGTTTAACTCTCTAGTAAGGCCACGTCTGGAATATGGAATTCAGTTCTGGGCACCACATTACAAAAAAGATATTGCAGTTTTAGAGCAGGTGCAGAGACGAGCAACAAAATTGATACGTGGGATAGAAGGTCTCGCTTACCAAGAAAGGTTAGATAAACTGGTTTTATTTAGTCTAGAGAAAAGACGCCTTAGAGGGGATCTAATTAACATGTATAAATACATCAGAGGGCAATATGATAGCTTGGCGGATGAGCTTTTTGTCCCTAGGCCTTCTCAAAGGACTAGAGGACATGATCTGCGCATGGAGGAAAAACGTTTTAGCCATTTATTTATGAAAGGGTTCCTTACAGTAAGAGTTATTAAGATGTGGAATGCATTTCCACAGGAAGTTGTTATGGCAAACTCTATACCTGCATTTCAAGGGGGCTTAGATGCTTTCCTTGCGTTGAAAGACATCCATGGCTACAATTACTAGGTTATGCCTAATGATGTTGATCCAGGGATTTTATCTGATTGCCACCTGGAGTCGGGAAGGAATTTTTCCCTTTAGAGGCTAATTGGACCATGCCTTGTAAGGGTTTTTTCGCCTTCCTCTGGATCAACAGGGATATGTGAGGGAGCAGGCTGGTGTTGTACTTTATACTGGTTAAACTCGATGGACGTATGTCTTTTTTCAACCAAAATAACTATGTAACTATGTAACACTACATGCTGAAGCCAGCCTAGCATGTACCATTATGATCAATACAAGAGAAAAATTAGCTTGCTTAATCCACGGAATTGCACTATATCAAAAGCCAGCTTACATACCGTGGCTGGGAATTGAACCCAGGCTGGGCATTGAACCCAGGTCTCAGTGTGCAGTAGCTAACTCATTTATCCACTATGCCACCAACAACACTACATGCTGAAGCCAGCCTAGCATGTACCATTATGCTCAATCCAAGAGAAAAATTAGCTTGCTTAATCCACGGAATTGCACTATATCAAAAGCCATCTTACATTTTTCTCTTGGATTGAGCATAATGGCACATGCTAGGCTGGCTTCAGCATGTTGTTTTGTTGGTGTCATGGTGGTTAAATGAGCTACCTACTGCACACTGAGACCTGGGTTCAATTCCCAGCCATGGTATGTAAGCTGGCTTTTGATATAGTACAATTCCATGGATTAAGCAAGCTAATTTTTCTCTTGTATTGATCATAATGGTACATGCTAGGCTGGCTTCAGCATGTAGTGTTGTTGGTGGCATAGTGGTTAAATGAGTTACCTACCGCACACTGAGACCTGGGTTCAATTACCAGCCACGGTAACTAAGCTGGCTTTTGATATAGTACAATTCCGTGGATTAAGCAAGCTAATTTTTCTCTTGTATTGATCATAATGGTACATGCTAGGCTGGCTTCAGCATGTAGTGTTGTTGGTGGCATAGTGGTTAAATGAGTTACCTACTGCACACTGAGACCTGGGTTCATTTTCCAGCCACGGAATGTAAGCTGGCTTTTGAAATACTACAATTCCCTGGAAGATGAGATCCTCTTCCCTCTGGGAGGAAGAGTAGGGGGTATAAGGAATAACAATCAGCTAGGAACAAACCTACAAGATCCTAACTAAACTCTCCCTAGCAGAGTCTGTCAGCAGCTACCCTTAACTAATTACTGGAGGCAGACGAGTGAGTTAAACGATTGCAGAACCTTGCCTTTTATAAGGGGGGGGGGGGGTGGGACTCCAAGAGTGAGTGTAGTCTGATTGGTGATAATGTGCCAGCTGACTGTGATGTAGAGGGTAAAAGTTCTGCTCAATGGAGTTTCCGCAAAAGTTCGCCTTCGTCGGCGAACGTGAACCACCTAAAGTTCACCTGAAACCGTTCGCGGGTGAACCGTTCGGGACATCTCTAGCCATCAGCTAGTATACAGTATATATTGTATATATGGTGCCTGATTTGTACAGTTTCACTAAGTTTATTCATAAATTTAATTATTTCAACAATTTTGTGTTTTTGTCTTTTATTATACACGGGATGTCTACAAGACCTTTATTCTGACATATTTTGGTGAGTTATGACTTGGAGGCCTAAAATTCTTGAAAAAAATGTACCACTTTTAGACCCATAAATCCAGAAAGAAATTAAACACCATGGAGGTTTATAAAAAGATTGAGGAGGTATTTTTACACTATTTGAAGTGTTTATTTCTTACAAGGTGTGCTGGAGGACCACTTAAAAAACAGAGGTTGCTTAGCAGAGGAAATTTCCAGAGTGGTTAGGGTGGCCATACACCTTGCATGTGCAGATAGACCCTGAGGCCGGTTTCACACTGTAAACTGGCGGCAGTGATGTGGTGTGTCACTTCCGCTGCACCGCCAGAAACAGTCCTTCAGGGGCATATCTATAACTGCAGGCAGTGGGCATATCTATTACTGCAAGGTGAGAGGAGCGGGGCACACACGCAAGCACTGGGCATATCTATTACTTTCTATTACTGCGGGGAGAGAGGAGTGAGGCAGGGGAACACCAATGCAGACATTACTAGTACTGCGGGGCGAGAGGAGCGGGCGTGGGGCATTAGACGCCCGAGCACTATGCACACCAGGTTTAGTATTTTTGTTCTCTGATTTTTGACCTCTAAACCTAGGTGCATCTTATAGTACGGAAAGTCTAATAGTCTGAAAAATACGGTAAGTAAAGTGGCGGTTTGGAAGAGGAGGGTGCAGGGTTGACAGGACGGGCGAGCCAGCTGCTTCCCGCTACTACACTGCTTGGTCACGTGCTTTTCCAGGTTGAGGGTTATACTTTAGATAAACATGGTCATTTTAAGGAAAAGAGGGATCCTGTAAGCGTTGCTCATAAAGTGGCTCAAATAAAATCTGTTCTAATTAAAGTGACCAGAGAGGTCAATGTAAGCATATTGTTTTACTTACCCGGGGCTTCCTCCTGCCCCATAAGCACAGATACATCCCTCGCCATCCTCCCGCAGCTCGCCGTTTAGCGGCAATTAGCCCCAGTATCTGTCTCAGTGACGCTAGCCGGGATCTTCTGCGCATGCGCAGAAGACTCTGGCTCAGCCAGACTGGAGCCAACGGAGCCAAATACCGGGGCTGATTGAGGATGAACAGAGGCACTCGGGAGGATGGCGAGGGATACATCTATGCTTATGGGGCTGGAGGAAGCCCAGGTAAGTATCAAATCTTTTCTACATTGACCTCCCTGGTTTTCTTTATTTTTTTTTTCTGCACATTCATGTTAGCCAACTCCTTTGTAAACAGATTTTATTATTTATTTTTGGGTATCCACTTTTGTTCCTAATAAGAAGTAAGTGGATGCAGTTGAGATTTGTTTGACATAGGGGCATTTGGGTGAAGATATACAGCATAGTATTTTACCTTTGTTGCTTTTACATGAGTGATATGAGTATTGGGAACTGTTTTCCTTCAATAAATCAAATGACCATTTGAAGCTACACACTGTGTTTCCCTTTGCTGTTTTTGTGTTGTTCTTGTGCTAAATGTGTTTAGCAATCAGAAACAACTGTTATGAACAAGCAAACATAGAGGTAATAATAATGAAAGGTGGAAGTGTTTTTTTTTTCTCACCGCAGTATATTTTATTGAAAATATGTAAAATATAGCAAATGAGAATTTCACTTTTTTAAAAATATCAACTCATTGTTTTCCTATTAATGCTTTTTAACCATAAGTGATTATTACTTTACTAAATTAGAGCTCTTTTGTAATTGCAAAGTCTCCAGACTTGGCTCCTGAGCTAACAAAATCCTACGGTTCTTTTAGCGTAGAAACATGAGATTATTCGAAAGGTCAAATTTCAATCCAGAAGTATAGTGAACCTAACCTTTTCTGTATAATTCTAATTTAGTACAAATTTTAGAAAGGAGACCCCCATTACAGATACCGTCTTTCCCCGAAAATAATACCTCCTCCGAAATTAAGACCTAGCTTATATTTCAAGCAAGCTTGAAATATAATCCATCCTCTGAAAATAAGACCTAGTGGTCCCCCACTTCGCTCCCTCCCTCCCTCTGCAGAGTCGCGAGCGGAGCATTACTAATAAAGCAAAAAAACTCACTGGCTTCCGATGTGCCAGCGTTAACATCTCTTCTCAGCTGGGCCCGGCTTCCTCTCCTTGACAATGGTGGCTCTTGTCATGTGATGCACCCACGTCTCGATGCGTCATTTGATGCGCCTGGACGTGCGTGCATCACATGACAAGAGCCGCCGTTGTCAAGGAGAGGAAGCCAGGCGCTGCTGAGAAGAGTTAACGCTGGCACGTCGGAAGCTGGTGAGTTTTTTTGCTTTATCGGTAATGCTCCGCTTGCGACTCTGCAGAGGGAGGGAATGCCTATACTGGCCTATGGAGGTATTTTACATGCTGGGGGCTGTCGCTGGGGACACATCTGACTGCATGGGGGGCACATCAGACTACAGGGGGGCACATTGACTACAGGGGGGCCACATCTGACTGCATGTTGGGCACATCTGACTGCATGGGGGGACATCAGACTACAGGGGGACACATTGACTACAGGGGGGCCACATCTGACTGCATGGGGGCACATATGACTGCATGGGGGGACATCTGCCTGCATGGGGGGACATCAGACTACAGGGGAAGACATTGACTACAGGGGGGGCACATCTGACTGCATGGGAGGCCACATCTGACTGCATGGGGGGCACATCTGACTGCATGGGGGGACATCAGACTACAGGGGGACACATTGACTACAGGGGGGCCACATCTGACTGCATGGGAGGCACATTTGACTGCATGGGGGGCACATCTGACTGCATGGGGTGACATCTGACTACAGGCGGAGCACATAGAGCACATAGAGTAGTGCCACCCCTCATAATTATAAGCCATCCCCGAAAATAAGACCTGGCACACCTTTTGGGGGGAAAATTAATATAAGACAGTGTCTTATTTTCGGGGAAACACGGTATGTGGACCTGAGAGTCACACCTGGTACACAATCCAGTTTTGATTGGTCAATGTCTGGCTAATAGCAGTTGTTCACAGCGCAGGTATATTCATCTTCAGAAGTATATATCTCCACTCCACCACCTGTATGCACTCAAGGTGCAGATAAAGCAAACAGGGATGCTCTCAGTGGATAGTTTGTTTATTTGTGGATAAAAAAGGGCATAACAGGAGATAATCCACTTAGGACCCTCCCCAGGCATGTAGTGCTTCCCACCCAATGTGGTACTAGAACCTCAGTATACGACCCTGCCACCGTGCTGCCCGCTCTTGTCCCGACTAGTTTCGGCTGCTGCCCTCATCAGGGGATTAAAAAAAAGGTTGATTTTTTTTTGTTTGTTTTTTTTTTTATTATCCCCTGATGATGTTATGCCCTTTTTTATCCCGAAATAAACAAGCTTTACACTATCCACTGAGAGCATCCCTGTTTGCTTTATCTGCACCTTGAGTGCATACAGGTGGTGGAGTGGAGATATACACATTTGAAGAGGAATATACCTGCGCTGTGAACAACTACTATAGCTTTGATCACTTGGATATTAGGATTTATCCTAACACAGCTGCAACCTTATTCCTCATATCGAAGTGGGGCGCCACAGTTTTTACCTTACACAATGTTTGGCTAATGTTATCACTTCCATATAGTATGAGGGCCAATAGACTTTGAAAACTATAAACATGAAAGAGGTAAAAATAGCCAATCAGAGTTGGATAAACTGGATGTGTGTACCAGGCTTTACATGAGGAGGTCTATCAACTGCTTTTCTTTGCTTTCTTTAACAAATAGGGTTTTGTAGATGTGTGTGGTTTCTAGCCAAAGTAAAGAAGATCAGTGTAGCAATGGTGTAACTCCCTGCACAAAAAACTCCACACATAGGCCTTGATTCATAAAAAAAATCTGGTTGTTATAATACCGCATTCAGTATTTTACACTTTTGTGTGCTAATTCATAAACATTTTTACAGTTGCCTTTGAAGTTCGGTAAATTACCAAAGCCCATTGAACGATAACAGCAGAAGTGTGGAGTTATCTCTCTTTTGTTACAAGCTGTTACATGCAGTGAGGACATTACAATAGTAGGAGGCATCCCCGACATCTCTTTAGAATGCACGTTTCGTTATACTGCCTCCGCTCCCTCTGAATCTCTGTCCATTAGTCTTTCTTAACATTTTATTTATTTGCCACAGCTTAGATGATCTTCAAGAGACTTTACATATGTCATACATGATTTTACCCACTAGTTCCTTCACATATTCAAACAGGAACTGAATGGGTTACACTGCTGAAGGGTATCTGTGGAAATGTGTTTTGTTCCGATTCTCTGCTGGCGAATTTTGTCCCGCCGGAAAAGCACTGGGTCCTATCAAAATCCAATTAGGAGACAGAGGCTGTTTCTATTGGCTCCTTGCCTCCCTGCTCCTGTCACTCACAGCGGTCTCTGCTTCTGCGAGTCATGGTTCCCAGCACAGACTCACACAGACTTTGCACACAGAGAGGTTGCGGTAATTATTGTGGGTATTACTGCTTGTTAAAGGCCTTATGAATTGACATTTACTGACATGTTGAGGTAATAACCGCACAAGTCGGTAATTCACCTCACTGCTCGGTAATTTCAGTTTTTCATGCGGTAACAGCCTTTATGAATTGACATTTTCCTAAGTACTCAGTAAAGTCAGCTGTTTTCTGCATTACCACATGCGGTAATGCTTTATGAATCAAGGCTATAGTAAAAGTTTATCTAGCTTGCTTAGTTATGAAATTACTAATTTTATAGAATAGATTTCTAGGCTAAATAAGATACATATCCTCCTGATAATTATAGAGAGTGTCCTTCAGATTCATTTTTTATAACATGGACTCTTTTTGATGTTTAATTCAGGTCTAAAAATAATTATGTAGCATTTTGGGAAAAATATACATCCTAGGAGTCCAGCACTGGAGGCCAGTATGGCAAATATCTCCACAGCCACCATGTATTTCCCTCTGGTGCTCAGATAGGCCGGGATCATGGCAATCCAGACACTGCAGAACACCAGCATGCTGAACGTGATGTACTTGGCCTCATTAAAGATGTCCGGTAATGTCCTCACCATAAAAGCCAGATGAAAACTCACAGCTGCCAGAAACCCCATATAACCCAACACAGAGTAGAAGCCGATATCACACCCTTCATTACACTGAATGATGACCTTACCAGGATAAGAGGACATGTCATACTCCTGATAGGGAGGAGACACTGACAGCCAGACTACACAGATGAAAACTTGGATAGAAGAACATATTGTGACCAAATAATTAGATACTTTTACTGTGATCCATTTTTTAAAGGAACTTCCAGGTTTGGTGGCTTTGAAAGCAATGCAAACAGTGACCGTCTTGGCTAGAACAGAAGAGACAGCAAGAGAGAAGAAAATTCCAAAGGAGACCTGTCTCAGCATGCAGGTTATATCCACAGGACGACCAAGAAACAAGAAGACACAGAGGAAGCTCAGCAGGAGGGAGGTCAGGAGAATGAAGCTCACAGTCCGGTTGTTGGCTTTCACAATTGGAGTCTCCCAGTAACAAATAAAATGACCTAATATTAATAATGTTACGGTTGAAAACAATATCGATGTCAATGAAAATATTAAAGCCAGGGCATCATTATCGTAAGACAGGAACTCAAATATTTTGGAAACACATTTGATGTTCCTCTCATCAGGCCATTCTTTTTCAGGACACTTGAAGCAGCTATCACTATCTGCAATGAAAAGAGAGACACAAATGATATACAGTATGTGTGATACATAAGTAAAGGAAAGCAACACCATTAATTTAATTTTTTTGTTTTGTATGACTGCAAGAATCTTTTTTTAGCTCCTTATGAGAGCTCTTCTTACACATAGGCTTCCACATGGGCTTCCACATGGGCAGCATGGTGGTGTAGTGGTTAGCAGTGGTGCTCATCAGGATTCCGGATATCCGAACTACCCAGATAATCCCAACTTTTTCCACTATCCGAACTTTGAATAGCAATTCGGATAATTTTTGAAATCCGAATAGACTATCCGAGCAAACTCGGATTTCCCATCTGAAATCCGAAATCTGGGTGGATAGTTAGTTCAGATATCCGAGCAGAAGCTAAAATCACCTTCAATGGCAAATCGCTTTCGAAGGGAGAGGGAGAGAGAGAGAGAGAGAGAGAGAGAGAGAGAGAGAGAGAGCACCGAAAGGGATTTTGACCATTTGAAGAGACTCTGGAAGCATTTGAAGCCATTTTCAGGTCACTTTTGGTTCTCTATCTGGATATCCGAATCCGGACGGATATTTTGTTCGTATATCCGAATTTACTCGGATACCAAAAAGTTCGAAATCGGATATCCGATTGGGATCCGGATATCTGGGTATCCGGATCCGGATTAATTCGGATTTTGAAAAGGGGTATCCGAGCACCCCTGGTGGTTAGTGATGTCACTTTGCAGCGCTGGGTCCCTGGTTTGAATCCCATCCAGGATACTATCTGCACAGAGTATGTTTTTCCCGTGTCTGCGTGGGTTTCTGGGAATTCCAGTTTCCTCCCACATACCAAAAACATACAAATAAGTTAAAACTAAACACTATATAACACCAGGGCACTGTCACAAACAACAAGCTGCCAGAGAAAGATAAGTCCAGTCCGTTGCTTCAGAAGGAATGTGTAAAGAAAACAATGGTTCCCGCAGTCTTGGCTGTGAATTTCAGCCCCGTCACTCTTACCAGTCTGGCGTTATGAGCAGAAATACTGCTCAGGAACTGGATCTCAATGCCTTCATCGGGGGCTGTGGGCTGCTAAGCGATAAATCAAGAACCTTTTCAGTAAGTTCATTCTCACTTGTGTGTGTTCAACTCTAAGCACAGTCTGCACCAGGGGCGTCGCTAGCTCCAAAGATCAGTGGCACGTGCCCCGGATCTATTCTGGGGTGCCCCATATGTCCCCCAGGGAATGTTTGCTGTGGTGCCTTAATAGCGGGCATGCTGGGAGCTGTGGTACATGCATCGGGGTATGCTGAGTGCTGTGGTGCCTCTATGTGGGCATGCTAGGTGCTGTGATGCATTAACCTCTTGACGACCAGCTAACGCCGATTGGCGTAAACTGGTCATCTGAAAGTTTCCATGGAAACGGCTGCTCATTCGAGCGGCCTTTCCATGTCTGTTCACGGAGGCTGTCACCGTGAACAGCCGGAGAGCCGCCGATCGCGGCTCGCCAGCAAAATGTAAACAAGTGGGGAAGAAATCCCCGCTGTTTACATCATACGGCGCTGCCGTAAGGCAGATCGGCGATCCCCGGCCTCTGATTGGCCGGGGATCGCCGTCATTTGATAGGCTGAAGCCTATGCTACAATGCGCAGGACGGATATCCGTCCTGCGCAGCTCAGAGGGGAAGGGAGAGGGAGGGAGAAGGATGGAGCGCTGAAAACGCTGCGGAGGGGGGCTGTGAAGAGCCCCCCCCGCAAAGCGCAGAGAGCCGGCGGCGATCAGACCCCCCCAGCAGGACATCCCCCTAGTGAGGAAAAAAGGGGGTAAGTCTGATCGCCCTGGCTAAAACCTGATCTGTGCTGCTGGCTGGAGAGCCTACGCTGGTTAATGGGGGGTATGTTTGGTGCTATGGTGACTCTATGGGGGTTATTGGGTTCTGTGGTGCCTTTAAAAAGGCATTCAGGGAGCTGTGATTTTTGTATGGGGGCATGCTGGGAGTTGTGGTGCCTCAATGGGAGGCCCATGGAAACATGGGAAGGGGTCCACTAGAAGGTCAGGGAATGCTATGGGGGGACTGCCAGATAACCTGGCAGCAGGCCCAGCAGAAAGCCAGACCAGCCAGCACAGAAGCCAGGTAACTCTGACTAGTTATGTTTAAAGGGAACCTAAACTGAGAAGGATGTGGATTTTTCCTTTTAAAATAATACCAGTTGCCTGACTCTTCTGCTGATCCTGTGTCTCTAATCCTTTTAGCCACAGCCCCTGAACAAGCATGCAGATCAGGTGCTCTGACTGAAGTCAGACTGGATTAGCTGCATGCTTGTTTCAGGGTGTGATTCAGCCACTATTGCAGTCACAGAGATCAGCTGGACTGCCAGGCAACTGGTATTGTTTAAGAGGAAACATCCATATTACTCTCAGTTAAGGTTCCCTTTAACTGACACTGATTATTTATGTGATATGCTACAATCTTATTTGTATTCATGGAGAGGGGGATTCATCCAACATTTTGCTGGGCAGGCCTACTTAGACCACTGTTAAGTTCATGTAAATTTGGCTCCACCCATGACCACACCCATATTCTAGTGTGTGGCCAAACCCATTTTCTGACTAGAGTGGCCAAAAGTGCCCCGGATCTCCCAGTATCCTAGCAACACCCCTGGTCTGCACTAGGCTCTCCCCCTCTGCTTGCTGAACACAGGTTGTCCAGCCTGTCTGCAGGGTGACATATGTGGAAGTAGAGGAGCCTGAACTGAGTGGGGTGACTCCTCTAGATGAGAGAGCTGAGTGGTGTCTCAACCATCTCAAACACGACGGCAGCAAGACTAGGGATGCTCATTTGGATTTCAAGGAATTGAAATTTCAAAACTTCCTATCGGAAATCTGAATTTCTGATCGGAACTCGGAAATCGGAAAACGGAAATCAGAAATTAGATTTCTGCAGAAACACTGCATTACTGCAATTCGGTAATTTTAGCCCAATCACAAAACTTGAAATAAATGGACCAATTTAGAGAATGCACTATGGAACTCCCTACCTCCACCCATTAGGGCAGCCCCCTCCTTCATCACCTTCAAGAAGGCCCATAAAACTCACCTTTTCACTCTGGCCTACCACCCCTCACAATTGCTCTAAACCCACAGCTGAACTCTGGTCCCCTACCTCTTGTGTCCTTACCTCTCCCTCTAGATTGTAAGCCTTTCAAAGCCCTCACAATTGCTCTAAACTAGCAGCTGAAGTCTGGTCCCCTACCATTCGTGTACTTACCTCTCCCTCTAGATTGTAAGCCTTTGGGCAGGGTCCTCCTCCTTTTGTGTCCTACCTGATCATGCACCTCCATTTCTGTGCACCCATCCTATGGATCTGAGTGAACCTAACTTGCCTAATCACCATGCTCCCCTGCAGTGACTGACTAAGCATTACCTTGTACTCATACTGTGCTGTGTGATCTGATTTTCTTGTATTCCTGTATTGTCATATTGCTGTTTGTCACCCCTAAATATTGTCTGTAACCTAAATTAATGTCCAGCGCTGCGTAATATGTTGGCGCTTTATAAATACAACAAATAATAATAATAATGCAGAAACAACTCGGAAGTATTTGGCCAATCAGAAATTGCAAAAAATGACAAAAAAACAACAACAACACTACTCGGAAATCGAAAACTGATCGGAAATTGGATATCTGTGGAAACACTGCATTACCACAACTCGGAAATTTTAGCCCAATCACAAAACTCGGAAGCATTGGAGGTATCCGGAGGTATCCGGAATCCGAATCTGGTCGGGTAGCTGAAAAAGTTTGGATTATCTGGGTAACTCGGATATCCGAAATCTTGCTGAGCACCACTGTGCTTTAGATCAGAAGAAACATTATCTCCTTGGAGAAAACTTAGTAGATTGATAGGATATGGTCCTATGGCTATGATGGGGATTGGATTGTTTTGATCATATTATCTAGTAAAGTATTTGTAACCCCTATGTCATGACTCCTACCTGTGGCATTGGACCCTTCTGTCATGACTCCTACCTGTGGCATTGGACACCTCGCCCTCTGAACAATGGGCACAGTCATAGCAGCAGACATGAATGCTTTCAGTAGGAACTTTTCTGGACCCGGGAGGGCATCTGGCATTGCAGCGGGATGCTGGCATCTTGTACATGTCATAAAATATGAATTAAAGATCAAATCAATTGCTAAATATTTAAGGTTATCTTAAATCATTTAATTAAGCTTAGCAAGAATCCCCTCATATATCCCTTGTCAAATCTCTAATCCTACTACTAATATTTTAAACTAGCTGGTCGTCCGGCGTTGCCTGGGTATGTATTTGGCTAGTGTTGGCTCTGCCCACTTTTTCTAATCCTAACACACAATTACTCAATTATTCAATGACCTAGTTTGTGAGCTTTGCAGTCTTTGGCATCGATGATTTGCTTTGAAATTAAATAAATCTAATTGGCTGTGGCTCCACCTCCTTTTCTGAATTTGAACCCCAGTCACCAAAAGGCCAACTGTACCAGGTTTGAGGCTTGTGCCATTAACAGTGCAAGAATGGCAGCAATAAAATATTTCCCCTTGAAAATCAATAGGTGAATTTTGATTGGCATTTATAGGCTCCACCAACTTTTCTGAATATTAACCCCAGTCACCCAGTGACCAACAGGGCCGGATTTCTGGAAAGGCCAGAAAGGCCACGGCCTAGGGCGATAAAATCAGATAAGATAAGAAGGGCGGCAGGACTTGGAGAGAGAAGAGGTCATATGTCAAAGTAAATCATCTCTTCTGGTCCCGCAGCGCAGCCATCCAGCGCCCTGCTCTGCACTAATAGCTGAATTCCAGAGTTCCCCAATCCCTGCATCTCTCTCTCACTTCCTGATGTGTTAAAACAATCAGGATCAATCATAACTGTCACTGATAATCCATTCCTTTTTATGATGGAAATACAGATCGATGTGAGAAATACCAGAGATTTACATTACAAAGCAGATAGAACTAAGTTCCACTGAGTTTTAATGCAGGCATTCCAAAACATCAGTGAGCTCTGCAGTTTCTTCACCTCTTTTACAGCTTTGACACTGACCCGAGCAGTTGTTAATTTATCTAATCCTAATTTATGACTGTTTTTCTTTTTTTTTTCCTAGTAGCAGTGGTCTCTTCTATTCCTTAGTTAACTCTTTCCTGACTCATTTTCTGTCCTCCAGCTCCTACCATCTGAGACTGGAAGAATAAAAATGCTGTTTTCTTCCCTTTCTTTGCTAAACTGTCATTTTTAATGACACCTGAGCAGTGGTGCTCATCCAATATTAGGGTATCCGAACTACCCAGATAATCTGAACTTTTTCCACTATCCGAACTTTGAATAGCAATTCGGATATTTTTTAAAATCTGAATAGCCCTATCTGAGCAAACTCGGATTTCCCATCTGAAAGAGAGAGGGATTTTAAGTCCCCCACAGCATTAAAAAAAACATGATGTTACATGCCTCATTTACCCTGAAAAATGTTTTAAAGGCAATTTAAATAAGCCTTCTTCAGACTTTGTTCCTGTACACTGTCAATATGTTAGAGCACACCACCATATGTACATTCAGCATTCAAAAGAGATTCATAGATGTTTCAGCAAATATAAATAAATGTCATTCAGATGCTTTAAAGTGGAGCTGAACTCTTGCACAGGACAGAAGGAAAACAGAGAATTGTACCATGTATGTATTTCGAGAGCCTGTCTATTTCCCCCTCCTCTGTGTCACACGTTGTAATTTGATCTCTACACTGTGTCACCTGACTGCCACAACAGCTAAGCTCATTTGAAAGCACAGGATGTTAAAAATGTCTGCTACCATAAAAGCAGGAAGTAGACACACTGCAGATTTATTGCAGGATTTGTATCAGCTGTAACAAAGAAATGTTTTTATTTAAAGGTTATGTTGTTGCGTATCTTTTAGAGCAGAGAGGAAGTTCTGAGTTCAGGTCCACTATAATTACAACAGAGCATTTAAAGTGGGGTCTTGACAGGATGTTTGCTACTTACCTGTTCTCTGTTTTGGATGGGCTTCTCTCCACTGCACTGCCCTGCCAGTTGTCACCTATTGGTGGCTCCGACTGCAGCCAGTCGCACAGAGGACAAAGAAGCAGCGCATGCTCTGGCCACTCGCGCTCCCTGTAATTTCTCGCTCCTGCCCAGATGTGCACAGCAACCGAGGCCGGTACAGTGTTATGCATTCTTGACAAGTACCGGTCATACATCAGCGTCATTTCTCAAGTATGCATGCCCAGGACCCTATCGACTGCTGTGCACATCCGGGCAGGAGCGCAAATTACAGGAATTTTTTGTTGAATGGGGGGCAGAGCAGCAGCACAACTGAGATGAGCCCATTCAAACCAATGATCGCTAGTCAGAGTGATGGACAATTTTTTTTTTCTTGGGGGGGGGGGGGGGGGGCGCTTGGTGACAGCAGGCCTAGGGCACTAGAAAGTACAAATCCGGCCCTGGTGACCAACTGTGCAATACTTGAGAACCCTACCATTAAAAGTGTAAGAATGGCTGTAGTTTACATTTTCCCAGTGAAATTTGTATTTGTCTCCACCCACTGATGACCTAGCATTTCCTGGAAATGTACTTGGCTGGTGTTGGCTGTGCCCACTTTTTCTAACCCTAACACACAATTACTCAATGACCAGGTTTGTGAGATTTGTGGTCTTTGGCATGAATAATTTGCATTGAAATGAAACATATCTGATTGGCTGCTTGTGACCCCACCCCTTTTCTGAATTTTTAACCCCAGTCACCCAATGACCAACTGTACCAGGTCTGAGGCTTGTGCCATTAACAGTGCAAGAATGGCAGCAATTAAATATTTCCCTTGAAAATCAATAGGTGAATTTTGATTTTTTTTTGTAGGCTCCACGCACTTTTCTGTATATTAATCCCTGTCACCCAGTGACCAACTGTGCACAGTTTGGTAACCCTACAATTAATAGTGTAAGAATGGCTGCAGTTTAAATTATCCCAGTGAGATTTGTATTTGTCTCCACCAACTGATGACCCGACATTGCCCAGTTATGTATTTTGCTGGTATTCGCTACGGTCACTTTTTCTAACCCTAACACACAATTACTTAATGACCAAGTTTTTAAGCTTTGCAGTCTTTATCATAAATAGTTTTTATTGAAATTAAACAATTGGCTGTTTATGGCTCCAATCCCTTTTCTAAATTTAAACCCCAGTCACCCAAAGTCCAACTGTGCCAGGTTTGAGGCTTGTGCCATTAACAGTGCAAGAATGGCAGCAATGAAATATTTCCCATGAAAATCAATAGGTGAATTTTGATTGGCTTATGTAGGTTCTACCCACTTTTGAGAATATTAATCCCAGTCACCCAGTGACCAACTGTGCAAAGTTTGAGAACCCAACCGTTAAAAGTGTAAGAATGTCTGCTGTTTACATTTCCCAGTGAAATTTGTATTTGTCTCCACCCACTTTTTGGTTATGGGTATAAAAAGTATCCTATATGTTATTCCAATTAGTGTACTATGTGTGTGCCAAATTTCCTTCAAATCCGTTTAGCCATTTTTGCGTGATCGAGTAACAAACATCCAAACATCCGAACTTTCCCATTTATATTAGTAGGATGGGAAAGTTCGGATGTTTGGATGTTTGTTACTCGATCATGCATAAATGGCTGAACGCATTCGAATGAAATTTGGCACACACATAGTACGTTACCTGGGATAATATATAGGATACTTTTTATTCCCATGACCAAAAAGTGGGCGGAGAGAAATACAAATTTGACAGGGAAATGTAAACAGCAGCCATTCTTACACTGTTAATGGTAGGGTTCTCAAACTTTGCACAGTTGGTCACTGGTTGACTGGGATTAATATTCAGAAAAGTGGGTGGATCCTACAAAAGCCAATCAAAATTCACCTATTGATTTTCAAGGGAAATATTTCATTGCACTCTTGCACTGTAAATGCCTCAAACCTGGTACAGTTGGTCTTTGGGTGACTGGGGTTCTAATTTAGAAAAGGGGATGGGGCCACAAACGGCCAATCCGATTTGTTTAATTTCAATTAAAATTATTGATAACAAAGACTGCAAAGCTTACAAACTTGGTCATTACTGGGTGACTGGGATTAATATACAGAAAACTGGGTGGAGCCTACAAAAAACAATGAAAATTCACCTATTGATTTTCAAGGGAAATATTTCATTGCTGCCATTCTTGCACTGTTAATTGCACAAGCCTCAGACCTGGTACAGTTGGTCATTGGGTGACTGGGGTTAAAAACTCAGAAAAGGGGTGGAGCCACAAACAGCCAATCAGATTTATTTCATTTCAATGCAAAGTATTCATGCCGAAGACTACACATCTCACAAACTTGGTCTTTGAGTAATTGTGTGTTAGGGTTAGAAAAAGTGGGCACAGCCAACACCAACAAAGTACATTCCCAGAAAATGCCAGGTCATCAGTGGGCGGAGACAAATAAAAATTTCACTGTCAGAATGTAAACTGCAGCCATTCTTACACTGTCAATGGTAGAGATCCCAATCTTTGCACAGTTGGTCACTGGATGACCGGGATTAATATTCAGAAAAGTGATTGGAGCCTACAAAAGCCAATTAAAATTCACCTATTGATTTTCAAATATTTCATTACTGCCATTCTTGCACTGCTAATGACACAAGCCTCTTGTGCTGTTAATCACCTGTACCTGGTACACTTGGCCATTGGGTGATTGGGGTTCAAATTCAGAAAAGGAGGTGGAGCCACAGGCAATTATATTTATTTTATTTCAATGCAAATCATAGATGCCAAAGGCCACAAAGCTCAAAAACTAGGTAATTGAGTAATTGTGTGTTAGGATTAGAAAAAGTGGGCAAAGCCAACACTAACCAAATACATACCCGGGCAACGCCGGGCGACCAGCTAGTCTCTCAATAAACCTAAAAAGGAAAAAAGGTCATCACCTTACAGTTGTGAGATCTTACAGGGTAAACATAGGGGCATAACTAAAAATTGATGATAGAAACCTTAAGAATTGTGGATGTCCCAACTACCCAGTGATGAGCACACATTTTTGCATAATCATAATAGCACATCATAATTAGCAATTATGATGCAAAATCATAATGCAAAAATTCAGGAAAACTGTAGTTAATTTTGCATGTAAACGGAATCAGGAACTGTAATTTCACAGTTTTGCATAATTTTTTTTTGCCAACTGTATTGGTTAACCACTTCCCGACCGCCGTATATACAATTGGCGGCCGGGAAGTGGACGCCGCAAGGACCGCCGTATTGACAATTGGCGGCGGTCCTTGTATGGGCATGGGCGGAGCGATCGCGTCATCCGTGACGCGATCCTCCGCCTCCGCCTGGCGCCGCTCACCCGCCGCAACATCCCGCCGGCCATACGGAAGCGCCGGCGGGATGTTAACCCGACGATCGCCGCATACAAAGTGTATAATACACTTTGTAATGTTTACAAAGTGTATTATACAGGCTGCCTCCTGCCCTGGTGGTCCCAATGTCCGAGGGACCACCAGGGCAGGCTGCAGCCACCCTAGTCTGCACCAAGCACACTGATTTCCCCCCCCTGCCCCAGATCGCCCACAGCACCCATCAGGACCCCCCCTGCCCACCCCCCAGACCCCTGTTTGCACCCAATTACCCCCCTAATCACCCATCAATCACTCCCTGTCACTATCTGTCAACGCTATTTTTTTTTATTCCCCCCCTGCCCCCCGCTCCCTCCTGATCACCCCCCACCCCTCAGATTCTCCCCAGACCCCCCCCCCAGACCCCCCCCCCCCCATGTACTGTATGCATCTATCCCCCCTGATCACCTGTCAATCACCTGTCCATCACCTGTCAATCACCCATCAATCACCCGTCAATCACCCGTCAATCACCCCCTGTCACTGCCACCCATCAATCAGCCCCTAACCTGCCCCTTGCGGGCAATCTGATCACCCCCCCACACCAATAGATCGCCCGCAGATCCGACATCAGATCACCTCCCAAATCCATTGTTTACATCTATTCTCTCCTCTAAACACCCACTAATTACCCATCAATCACCCATCAATCACCCCCTATCACCACCTGTCACTTTTACCTATCAGATCAGACCCTAATCTGCCCCTTGCGGGCACCCAATCACCCGCCCACATGCTCAGATTGCCCTCTGACCCCCCCCTTATCAATTCACCAGTGCATTAATTACATCTGTTCTTCCCTGTAATAACCCACTGATCACCTGTCAATCACCTGCCAATCACCTATCACCCATCAATCACCCCCTGTCACTGCCACCCAACAATCAGCCCCTAACCTGCCCCTTGCGGGCAATCTGATCACCCACCCACACCAATAGATCGCCCGCAGATCCGACATCAGATCACCACCCAAGCGCAGTGTTTCCATCTATTCTCTCCTCTAAACACCCACTAATTACCCATCAATCACCCATCAATCACCCCCTATCACCACCTGTCACTGTTACCCATCAGATCAGACCCTAATCTGCCCCTTGCGGGCACCCAATCGCCCGCCTACACGCTCAGATTGCTCTCAGACCCCCCCTTATCAATTCGCCAGTGCAATATTTACATCTGTTCTCCCCTGTAATAACCCACTGATTACCTGTCAATCACCTATCAATCACCCATCAATCACCCCCTGTCACTGCCACCCATCAATCACCCCCTGTCACTGCCACCCATCAATCACCCGCTGTCACTGCCACCCATCAATCAGCCCCTAACCTGCCCCTTGCGGGCAAACTGATCACCCACCCACACCAATAGATCGCCCGCAGATCCGACATCAGATCACCACCCAAGCGCAGTGTTTCCATCTATTCTCTACCCTAAACACCCACTAATTACCCATCAATCACCCCCTGTCACTGCTACCTATCAGATTAGACCCCTATCTGCCCCTAGGGCACTCAATCACCCGCCCACACCCTCAGAATGCCCTCAGACCCCAGCCCTGATCACCTCGCCAGTGCATTGCTTGCATCTATTCCCCCCTCTAATCACACCTTGAGACACCCATCAATCACCTCCTGTCACCCCCTAGCACACCTACCCATCAGATCAGGCCCCAATTTGCCCCGTGTGGGCTCCTGATCACTCGGCCAAACCCTCAGATCCCCCTCAGACCCCCTTCCGATCACCTCCCCAGTGCATTGGTTGCATCTATTTTCCCCTCTAACCACCCCCTGAGACACCCATCAATCACCTCCTGTCACCCCCCTAGCACTCCTATCCATCAGATCAGGCCCAATACAACCTGTCATCTAAAAGGCCACCCTGGTTATGACCGGTTCCACAAAATTCGGCCCCTCATAGACCACCTGTCATCAAAATTTGCAGATGCTGTTACCCCTGAACAGTCATTTTGAGACATTTGGTTTCCAGACTACTCACGGTTTTGGGCCTGTAAAATGCCAGGGCGGTATAGGAACCCCACAAGTGACCCCATTTTAGAAAAAAAGACACCCCAAGGTATTCTGTTAGGTGTATGACGAGTTCATAGAAGATTTTATTTTTTGTCAAAAGTTAGCGGAAATTAATTTTTATTGGTTTTTTTTCACAAAGTGTCATTTTTCACTAACTTGTGACAAAAAATAAAATCTTCTATGAACTCGCCATACACCTAACGGAATACCTTGGGGTGTCTTCTTTCTAAAATGGGGTCACTTGTGGGGTTCCTATACTGCCCTGGCATTTTAGGGGCCCTAAACCGCGAGGAGTAGTCTAGAAAACAAATGCTTCAAAATGACCTGTGAATAGGACGTTGGGCCCCTTAGCGCACCTAGGCTGCAAAAAAGTGTCACACATGTGGTACCGCCGTACTCAGGAAAAGTAGTATAATGTGTTTTGGGGTGTATTTTTACACATACCCATGCTGGGTGGGAGAAATTTCTATGTAAATGGACAATTGTGTGTAAAAAAATCAAACAATTGTCATTTACAGAGATATTTCTCCCACTTAGCATGGGTATGTGTAAAAATACACCCCAAAACGCATTATACTACTTCTCCTGAGTACGGCGGTACCACATGTGTGGCACTTTTTTACACCCTAAGTACGCTAAGGGGCCCAAAGTCCAATGAGTACCTTTAGGATTTCACAGGTCATTTTGCGACATTTGGTTTCAAGACTACTCCTCACGGTTTAGGGCCCCTAAAATGCCAGGGCAGTATAGGAACCCCACAAATGACCCCATTCTAGAAAGAAGACACCCAAAGGTATTCCGTACGGAGTGTGGTGAGTTCATAGAAGATTTTATTTTTTGTCACAAGTTAGCGGAAAATGACACTTTGTGAAAAAAAACTATTAAAATCAATTTCCGCTAACTTGTGACAAAAAAATAAAAACTTCTAAGAACTCACCATACTCCTAACGGAATACTTTGGGGTGTCTTCTTTCTAAAATGGGGTCATTAGTGGGGTTCCTATACTGCCCTGGCATTTTAGGGGCCCTAAACCGTGAGGAGTAGTCTTGAAACAAAAATGACCTGTGAAATCCTAAAGGTACTCATTGGACTTTGGGCCCCTTAGTGCAGTTAGGGTGCAAAAAAGTGCCACACATGTGGTATCGCCGTACTCGGGAGAAGTAGTACAATGTGTTTTGGGGTGTATTTTTACACATACCCATGCTGGGTGGGAGAAATACCTCTGTAAATGACAATCTTTTGATTTTTTTACACACAATTGTCCATTTACAGAGGTATTTCTCCCACCCAGCATGGGTATGTGTAAAAATACACCCCAAAACACATTGTACTACTTCTCCCGAGTATGGCGATACCACATGTGTGGCACTTTTTTGCACCCTAACTGCGCTAAAGGGCCCAAAGTCCAATGAGTACCTTTAGGATTTCACAGGTCATTTTGGGAAATTTCGTTTCAAGACTACTCCTCACGGTTTAGGGCCCCTAAAATGCCAGGGCAGTATAGGAACCCCACAAATGACCCCATTTTAGAAAGAAGACACCCCAAGGTATTCCGTTAGGAGTATGGTGAGTTCATAGAAGATTTTATTTTTTGTCAAAAGTTAGCGGAAATTGATTTTAGTTGTGTTTTTTCACAAAGTGTCATTTTCCGCTAACTTTTGACAAAAAATAAAATCTTCTATGAACTCACCATACTCCTAACGGAATTCCTTGGGGTGTCTTCTTTCTAAAATGGGGTCATTTGTGGGGTTCCTATACTGCCCTGGCATTTTAGGGGCCCTAAACCGTGAGGAGTAGTCTTGAAACGAAATTTCTCAAAATGACCTGTGAAATCCTAAAGGTACTCATTGGACTTTGGGCCCTTTAGCGCAGTTAGGGTGCAAAAAAGTGCCACACATGTGGTATCACCGTACTCAGGAGAAGTAGTATAATGTGTTTTGTGGTGTATTTTTACACATACCCATGCTGAGTGGGAGAAATATCTCTGTAAATGGACAATTGTGTGTAAAAAAAATTAACAAATTGTCATTTACAGAGATATTTCTCCCACCCAGCATGGGTATGTGTAAAAATACACCCCAAAACACATTATACTACTTCTCCTGAGTACGTCAATACCACTGTGTGTGGCACTTTTTTGCAGCCTAACTGCGCTAAGGGGTCCAAAGTCCAATGAGCACCTTTAGGCTTTACAGGGGTGCTTACAATTTAGCACCCCCCAAAATGTCAGGACAGTAAACACACCCCACAAATGACCCCATTTTGGAAAGTAGACCCTTCAAGGTATTCAGAGAGGGGCATGGTGAGTCCGTGGCAGATTTCATTTTTTTTTGTCGCAAGTTAGAAGAAATGGAAACTTTTTTTTTTTTTTTTTCCTTACAAAGTGTCATTTTCCGCTTACTTGTGACAAAAAATAATATCTTCTATGAACTCACTATGCCTCTCAGTGAATACTTTGGGATGTCTTCTTTCCAAAATGGGGTCATTTGGGGGGTATTTATACTATCCTGGAATTCTAGCCCCTCATGAAACATGACAGGGGGTCAGAAAAGTCAGAGATGCTTGAAAATGGGAAAATTCACTTTTTGCACCATAGTTTGTAAACACTATAACTTTTACCCAAACCAATAAATATACACTGAATGGGCTTTTTTTTATCAAAAACATGTTTGTCCACATTTTTCGCGCTGCATGTATACAGAAATTTTACTTTATTTGAAAAATGTCAGCACAGAAAGTTAAAAAAATAATTTTTTTGCCAAAATTCATGTCTTTTTTGATGAATATAATAAAAAGTAAAAATCGCAGGAGCAATCAAATAGCACTAAAAGAAAGCTTTATTAGTGACAAGAAAAGGAGCCAAAATTCATTTAGGTGGTAGGTTGTATGAGCGAGCAATAAACCGTGAAAGCTGCAGTGGTCTGAATGGAAAAAAAGTGGCCGGTCCTTAAGGGGTAGAAAGCCCTAGGTCCTCAAGTGGTTAATAGCAAAGCCCCTATAAATGCTACTGTATCAACACCATTCGCTAGACATGTAAAGGGGAATAGTGGGAACAAGTAAAGCAAATATATTTTTTTTCAAAAAGACTGTAGTTTTTGAGAAACTCGACTTTAACAGTGCAAAGGAAAAATGACATTGTTCTGAGGAACCTGAAAACCAAAAAAATTGCATTGTTCTGAGTTTAAAAAATATTTTTCCTTTGCACTTTTCAATCAATTTAAAAAAAAAAAAAAGGTATTTTTTGTAAAAAAAAAATAAAAAAATGTTTGATTGTATTTCCACTATTTTCTTAACACACCTTGCAATTTTGATGACGATAGCATGTGTGGTTGCTTTGCTATTAACAGCTAAAATTGGCACAAAACTACACAAACATTGTGCAAAATTATTGTACATGAAGTTACAAATGGATTACACAAAATGAATTGAATGTCCAAGTTCGTAATTATGTATGGTCATAATTGCAGAAATTTAAAGCAAAATTTCACGTAAACATAATTAGCAGGTTACGGTTCACTATTGCTACCCCATCTCAGCTCAAGGTACTAGTATTATTCCACACAATATTTATATTAGTTTGCCTTTGTGCCCCCGAATATTAGTTTAAGGTTAGGACCTGTGCTGCCCAAACATGCTGAGTTGTAGATATTGGGTAATTGGGCATCTAATGCTGGGTCATATCCATTCCCCTCTCTATACATCGTCATCTGGTGGAAAGCCAAATACAGTGGGATGCAAAAGTTTGGGCAACCTTGTTAACTGTCATGATTTTCCTGTATAAATCGTTGGTTGTTAAGATAAAAAATGTGAGTTAAATATATCACATATGAGACACACACAGTGAGATTCGAGAAGTGAAATGACGTTTATTGGATTTACAGAAAGTGCGCAATAATTGTTTAAATAAAATTAGGCAGGTGCATAAATTTGGGCACTGTTGTCATTTTATTGATTCCAAAACCTTTAGAACTAATTATTGGAACTCAAATAGGCTTGGTAAGCTCAGTGACCCCCTGACCTACATACACAGGTGAATCCAATTACGAGAAAGAGTATTTAAAGGCGTCAATTGTAATTTTCCTTCCTCTTTTAATTTTCTCTGAAGAGTAGCTACATGGGGGTCTCAAAACAACTCTCAAATGACCTGAAGACAAAGATTGTTCACCATCATAGTTTAGGGGAAGGATACAGAAAGCTGTCTCGGAGATTTCAGCTGTCTGTTTCCACAGTTAGGAACATACTGAGGAAATGGAAGATCAGAGGCTCAGTTCAAGTTAAGGCTCGAACTGGCAGACCAAGAAAAATCTTGGATAGACAGAAGCGACGAATGGTGAAAATAGTCGGAGTCAACCCACAGACCAGCACCAAAGACCTACAACATCATCTTGCTGCAGATGGAGTCTCTGTGCATTGTTCAACCATTCAGTGCACTTTACACAAGGAGATGCAGTATGCGAGAGTGATGCAGAGGAAGCCTTTTCTCCACCCACAGCGCAAACAGAGCTGTTTGAGGTATGCTAAAGCGAATTTGGACAAGCCAGCTTCATTTTGGAAACCAAAATTGAGTTTTTTGGGCATAACGAGGGGCATTATGCATGGAGAAAAAAGAACACAGCATTCTAAGAAAAACACCTGCTACCTATAGTAAAATATGGTGGTGGTTCCATCATGCTGTGGGGCTGTGTGGCCAGTGTAGGGACTGGGAATCTTGTCAAAGTTGAGGGATGCATGGATTCCAGTCAGTATCAGCAGATTCTGGAGACCAATGTCCAGGAATCAGTGACAAAGCTGAAGCTGCGGCGGGGCTGGATCTTTCAACAAGGCAACAACCCTAAACACTGCTCAAAATCCACTAAAGCATTCATGCAGAGGAACAAGTACAACGTTCTGGAATGGCAATCTCAGTCCCCAGACCTGAACGGGGACCTAAAGAGAGCTGTCCATTCTCGGAAGCCATCAACCTGAATGAACTAGAGATGTTTTGTAAAGAGGAATGGTCCAAAATACCTTCAACCAGAATCCAGATTCATTGGAAGCTACAGGAAGTGTTTAGAGGCTGTAATTTCTGCTAAAGGAGGATCTACTAAATATTGATTTCATTTCTTTTTTGTGGTGCCCAAATGTATGCACCTGCCTAATTTTGTTTAACCTCCCTGGCGGTTTATTTATTTTGCCAGGGAGGCTGCAATGTGGTTTTTTTTAAATTAAAAAAAAAATATTTCATGCAGCCAACTGAAAGTTGGCTGCATGAAAGCCCACTAGAGGGTGCTCCGGAAGCGTACTTTCGATCGCCTCCGGCAATCGAAAGTAACAAGATAGGCCGCAATGAGCGGCCTATCTTGTTTCGCTTTCCTCGTCGCCATGGCGACGAGCGGAGTGACGTCATGGACGTCAGTCGACGTCCTGACGTCAGAGCCGCCCGATCCAGCCCCTAGCGCCGGCCGGAACTGTTTGTTCCGGCTGCGCTGGGCTCGGGCGGCTGGGGGGACCCTCTTTCGCCGCTGCACGCGGCGGATCGCCGCGGAGCGGAGGCGATTGGGCAGCACACGCGGCTGGCAAACTGCCAGCTGCGTGTGCTGCTTTTTTCAGAAACGAAATCGGCCCAGCAGGGCCTGAGCGGCGACCTCCGGCGGCATACCCCGAGCTCAGCTCGGGATTACCGCCAAGGAGGTTAAGCAATTATTGTACACTTTCTGTAAATCCAATAAACTTCATTTCACTTCTCAAATATCACTGTGTGTGTCTCCTATATGATATATTTAACTGACATTTTTTATCATAACAACCAACGATTTATACAGGAAAATAATGACGATTAACAAGGTGTAACGCTTTCGGGTTTCTATCACCGTGGTCAGCGCACAAGATGCGCGCTGACACAGCGGAAATCCTCCACAAGCATATAATTAGATAGTACCCAGCTTGGATGCAATGCACCAGTAGAGGGCAATTCCCACCGGCAGATGGAGCTGTGGAGTGCAGACGAGCACAGCCTCTGCACAGCCACAGATGTGAGATGGGAATTGTACCCATAAAGGCAAAGTAGGGCACGATAGCCCTCTAAGAGAGAGAGCACAGAGACAGACTAAATGTGTGTTCCCCAATCTAGCCACCACCCAGCGACAGTGAACACACATCTGCAGAAACAAAAGCGGGAATGCAATCGCAGGAGAGAGGCGATTGCCAGAAGTGACACAAGGCGGAACAGAACAGAGCAAGAGAGTAGCAAAGGCACAGCAAACAACAATGAGAAGATATAGAAAATAACAAACGCTAGCTAAACGCGAACACCGCACTCATTCGCAACAGCGAATGCGTTTCAGCACGATCACCGCGCGTTAAGCATCCAGTGATAAGCGTGCCACCCTAACTAACCACAAGTAATACAAATGAACACAAATAGACTGAGACAGACAGAATGAATGCTTGGAAAAGCAAGCGATCATCACAGACAAACAGATTGCGTAGACGCTTGCTAATCGGTTGCCTCACACCAGGCGTAAACACAGGACAAGACAGAAAGATGAGTGCAGCCAGTAGCCACCGCGGCTATGGTCTACACTACAGGAACTCAGGCAAGGAGGATCCACCATTGCTACCGCTAGAGCGAGTGCGATCCAAACAGACAAACAGATGGGGCTACCAGTAGCAACCGCTGCTCTGGTTAGCACCCCTGAGGCAGAATACAGAAGGAGGCACTGGAGGCACTGGCACTAGGGCGAGTGCGATCCAGACAGATGGAGCAGGCAGTAGCAACTGCAGCTCTGGCCTACACTCCCAGACAGACAGAACGATTTCCTGTCGACCGCCGCTGGTGGCAGGACAATCGCAGCAGAGAGACAACACAGGCAAAACAGATAATGCAACCTGACTGCACTAGAAGAGCTACCTAGTGCAGTCCCAAGGAATTACTCTAAGATGAACTTTAACAAACAAACAGGGCTGATACTCTAGGAGAGTTCATCAGTAGCAAACCATGAAGATGACCAGCAAGGGATTCTGGGAGAACATGGTATTTATACTGCCAGCCCTCAAAGGAGGCAGCTAGACAATCTGCATAATAAATATATGCAAATCCCTCAGCAGCAGAGCAGGTCTGAAACTTACAAAGTAAAGACAGGTCTCTTTTCCAGAGACCTGCAGCCCTCAGACTTAAGGAATGGTCAAACAGCTGTCTGTCTATGCAGACAGCTGAGCGGAACGTTACACAAGTGTAACGATCGGTGTCAGCACGCAGAGAGAATCTGATTATTGGTGATCTGCAGTATCACCAAGAATACAGATATATACCTGATTATTGATGGTCTGCAGAATCACCGATAATACAGATATATTGCTAACCTCTGGACACCTGAAGCATGTAAGTGTTTGGTGTAACGGTAGAAATTGGACCACCGGGGTAGCAGGTGGTCCAATATGTAGAGAGAGACTCTACTGGGGTCAAGGACTCCAGGAGGGGGAGTCCCTGACTGTTTTGCAGCAGCGCCCCCTCTGAGGAGCAGGGGACCCCTGCAGGAGGGCTGAGCACCCCAGAAGAGGGTGACAGCCAGACAGGTCGGGCAGGCCGGGTCGGCCACACACAAGCAGATAAAGTACAGAGACAGGAGACTGATTTGGTAACCAGAGACAGGCAGGGTATATTCATAAACAGATAACCAATAATGCCTGGTCTAGGGTGTGGGATCCGAGGTCCCACACCCAGGAACTGGTCTAAGGAGTAACACAGATGTTATACAGTATTCCTAGTCTGGGGTGTGAGGTCCGTGGTCTCTACACCCTGGAACTGGTCTAAGGAATAACACAGATGATATACAGTATTCCTAGTCGGGGGTGTGAGGTCCGTGGTCTCTACACCCTGGAACTGGTCTAAGGAATAACACAGATGATATACAGAATTCCTAGTCTGGGGTGTGAGGTCCGTGGTCTCTACACCCTGGAACTGGTCTAAGGAATAACACAGATGATACACAGTATTCCTAGTCTGGGGTGTGAGGTCCGTGGTCTCTACACCCTGGAACTGGTCTAAGGAATAACACAGATGATACACAGTATTTCTAACCTGAGGTGTGAGGTCCGTGGTCTCTACACCCTGGAACTATGCTAGAGAATAACACAGATGATACACTGTATTCCTAGTCTGGGGTGTGAGGTCCGTGGTCTATACACCCTGGAACTGGTCTAAGGAATAACACAGATGATACACAGTATTCCTAACCTGAGGTGTGAGGTCCGTGGTCTCTACACCTTGAAACTATGCTAGAGAATAACACAGATGATACACAGTAAACTGGCTAAGTGTGGATTCCCAGGTCCACCTGGTTCCACCACACTGAAGGATCTGACTAAGGTCTGAGTGCTAACACATAGGTATTCGCAACGCCAGACAACCAGCAACTGAACAGCCAAGAGATATATATAGTAAAGCTCTCCACAGCGCCGCCCAGCACCCATAAACCAATCACCTGCTGAGCTGGGATCAGCTGACCGCCTCGATCAGCTGACCCTTCTCGTAATGGCATAAAGAGCCTGTCTTGCGGCGCGCGCGTGCGTAGCTCTCCATCTGTGTGCACTACTAGGTCCAGACTAGTCAGACGCATGTTGCTGCGGGGAAACCGCCGCTCTGTGCACGGATACCGCCGCCTCACTGTCAGAACACGCGGCGGCTTCTCCGCAATCCATCACAACAAGGTTGCCCAAACGTTCACATCCCACTGTAAACCACCTCAGTTGTTCTAACATGTCATGTGACAGAACAGTTGAGAGGCGAGGGGATCTCACACAATGCTGGAAGCAGGTAATGTGCACTGCTCCCAGCACTACTCTGCATTTTGGGCATGGGATATGAGAGGCAGGACTTCATAGCCCTTGGGTTTCCCCTCTGCTGAGTCGCTACTGTTACACTTCTGGATAAATGTGATATTATTATCAGTGACATGAAATTTGGCCCATTTGCGGTGCCCAGAGGTTTGGGTGCCCCATAAGCGCCTTTGGTAATATTAGTAATTAAGCTACATTTGTGTGCCCATAGATCAATGGTAATCTTCCTGGATGCAGGAGGAAGTGGCAGGGCTTTCAGGCAGAGGCTGTACCCGAATTAGCTATTTGCAAAGATGTGCAGAGCTCCACAATATGGACAAAATTACACAATATGCATTAAAAACAGGTACAGCAAAGGAGAGCGTTAGTTTCAGTATAAACATGTGCACAAATTATTCCCTCCCTACTAGACTTCCCCACTAGACATCCCCTCCTGGAGGAGAATTCTCATTGGTCCAGTAATGCCTGATTGTAAGCATTACTTCCTGGCAGCATGAAAGGAGGAATAGGAAAAAACTTACTGGTCGATAAAGCCATCCAAACCTTGCCATGTGCTACGGGGAATAGGATGGAGTATGCTATTGTTGTCTGATTTTCAGACTTTCCAGCGCTTAACATAGAATTGGACATGGCCCAATGTCTCATGCTCTGCTCAGCTTATTTATAAAACTCCTCAATAGACTGTTCACCAAAGATTGCATAGATGCCATGTTAAAGTGAACTGAAACTGGCGCTCCAGGGGAAAAAGGAAATACTTTCCCAAGAAGAGGGAAGTATCTGGATCCTAGAGAGTCTTACAGGGTCCTCCTTGTTCCAGTCACTGCTCTCTAGGAACCCTCTTGAACAACAGGGCTACACTCCTCTTCTGGCACAAGCTCAGCCACATTGCACCGGCGTGTTCATGGCTGTACCTGCGCAGTAACACGGAGATGCTCGTTCATGAACAGGCAGGCCTGGACTTACATCTCAGTAGCCTATAGGCACAGAAATTCTGGCACCCTAAGCCCTACCCATCAGCACAGGCCACGCCCTCTTTTCTTACGCAAGTTAATGTAGATAAATTACCAAAGAAAAGAGAATACCAACAACAATATGCAGATATTACCAATAACATGTAGAATTGACCAAATATAGGCTGATATTACCAACAACAAGCAGACAATACAAATCACAAGAAAGTAATATTAATAACACAAAAATTGTCACAGTTTCTTATTACAGGCAGGTTCTAAGCAAGCATCTAGCCCAGGCATGGGCAAACTTGGCCCTCCAGCTCAGGGGCGGACTGGCCAGGGGGGAAGGGGGGCAATCTCCCCCTAGGCCGCCTTTCATTCAGTGATTTAGGGCCGGTCCAGTGTCTGGTGTATTCAGGTTTGTTGTTATAAGGCAATGTGAAACACTAGGCTAGCTGATAAAAGTGCAATTAGAGGGCAGGCAAGCTGGTAAATATACACAGCATGATGCAGAGCTTGCCTGGAGGGTCCGTGGGCAAACATCTGTCTTGTTTCTCCCCATTGTTCTAATGACTGCATGTGTGGACAAGGCTTTAAACAAGTTGAAAAGTTTTTGACAGTCCCTAGACTCCAAGAGGGCTGCTTTCTGACTTGTGTAAGAGACTGGCAGGGACGGGAGTCATATTATAGGCAAGTAGCCTCTGTGTGATGTGAGACTGCAATACAGCTCTGCTCTATCTCAGGCTATTCTAAGTGCTTCTAAGTGTTCTAGTGCACGCCAAAATCACAATAGCAATCGCTAGCAATTTGCAAGTGTGATTTTGTGAAGCGATTTTCAGAGCGATTTTTTTTGAATGAATCGCTCCAAAAAATGCTACATGCAGTGTGTTTGCGATTTTTAAAAAATCACAATGCTGCTGTGAGAACACCGTCATAGGGTAACAATAGCCAAGCGCTTTTCAAATCACTGTCGATTTGAAAATCGCTCAGAAGCCCTCTTGGTGTGCACCAGCCTCCTTCATTCACCTTTGTTTCCCTCTTCCCCTAGTGCTAGCTGGCTGTGTCTTCTTCAGGGCCGGTTTAAGCAACAATGGGGCCCCAGGGCAAAATAAGCCTAGGGGGCCCCCCAACATATACCCCGGAACAAAAATCGGCATTAGGGGACCTTTTTTGCAGCTGGTATAGTCAGGGTGTGAAGTCCCAATCGGTCGGAGCTCCATATTCTGGCTATCCCAGCCTGCATGGGGGACAAGGGGTTAAAAAGTTTCAGGAGGGGGGACCCCACATAATTTTTTTTTTAAATTTCCACACTCTAAACATAAAAAAAAATTGGAAAAATAGAAAAAAATGCCAGGGATCTTCATACAGCTATTTTGCGGCTGTATAGCGATCCCTGGCCAAAGCGCTGCGGCTGCGTATAGACCCCCTGGAAACCCCATCAGGAAATTTACTGCGCTTTCGTTTGATGCATGTAAAATTACACTACCGTTAGGTTTGCTACTAAAAGTGACATTTACCGCATTTAAAAGTATACTTTTTTTCTTCGAAACTTTAAAAGCGATTTTCTCAAAAACTATAAGGTCTTTTTGAAAAATTGTTTTTTTTCCTCTTATTCCTAATGATCTCCTTAACATATCCTGCAAATTTAGGGTTTCTAGCATTTAAGGTGGATTTGCTATCAACCATTAAAGTCGGCAGGTTTTTAAATGTGTATTTTTTTTCCTTTGAAACTTTAAAATCGATTTTCTCAAAAACTATAAGGCCGATTTGAATTTTTTTTCCTCTTGTAGCCACTGGGGGCCCCTACAAGCTCTGGGGCCCTGGGGCAGCTGCCTCCTCTGCCTCTATGGTAGCGCCGGCCCTGGTCTTGTCATACAGGAAAGCTAAATAAAAGTGCAATCCTGGTGAGGCAAATTATTGATATTATTATTATTTAGTATTTATATAGCACCACCATCTTCTGCAGCGCTGTACAGAGCATATTGTCTTGTCACTTAACTACCTTCTTCCATCTCTTTCAGTTTTTCTCTCCTCACTGTTTCTCCCCTTCTCTGCATAAGGTCTCAGACACACTATAAGCGCTTTTCTGAGCGATTTTACCGCGATCATGATTGTACCATGATTTTAATTTAAGTCAATGGAAGCCCTTTTTAAAAAGCTCCCAGAAAGTTCTGATGGCTAAAAGTGCTCATAAAAGCGCTTATAGTGTGTCTGAGCCCTTAGTATTTGTATGCTGCGGGTAAGTTGGGCGCCAGGAGCGCTGAATGACGGCTCTTCCTGCTGCCTCTAAACTCCCTAAATTCCCCCTCCGAGTCGTTGCAACTCTGAGGGAGGTGTAATTTGGGGTACGGTGATCCCCTGAGCCCCGGATTTCCCTTACATGCCCCGCGCAGTTTATTATTGCTGCTATGGGTCTCCTGGTTTGGGTAACCGGTGCTGAGCGCCGTGCACCAAAACCACCTGCTTTGCCTTCTCTCTCCTCTCTCCAATCTTGTTATTAGAAACCAGAATCTAAAGCTGGCCATACATACATCAATTGTTACGGACAGATTCTTTCACTATGATCAACTCATAATGACTTTTCCACCTGTCAGTACCGAGTATGGATGTGGCCTATAGAGTTTCATACTATAGTGAAGTGGGTCGTGGGCAGGCAGTGATTCACTGCCACTGACCACCAATAAAAAGCAGGTAAGCAAGGCATAGATTTTTGGGGGGAGTTAAAACAGTGATGGAAGGAGGGATACCGAAACTTTGGAAATTAGCATTAATGAGGCAGGGATCATGGTGCCAGCAGGAAGGTCAGTACGGATGTGTCCGGTAATGGGGGAGGGGATATCCGAGTTGGAAGAGGGGCATATTTGAGGGATTAGTAGAGATGGAGGCGAAGGGGAGGACATAAGTGTGTGTGTGGGGGAGGGCGGAGGAATGAGCTTTGGGGAATTAAAGTGGCCATACATCTGTTGACCTGATAGCCGATCGTCCATCCGTTTTTGATATTATCGAATCAGATAAAATTTTTGGGTGGAAATTGGTTGAATGTATCAATCTGAGATGTTGGGAAATCTCAGGCCAATGTGGTTGTCAGGTGCGATAATCACGGCATGTGATAACCACGAATGATAGACATGACTTAAACCCCGGCCGTTGTCCCTCAAAATGTATTATGTGCACCCGTTGCCTGTATTTCCGCATTGGCGCTCCACGTGACTACTGGCATATACGACGTGGGGTGCCTGTGTGACGTCATCTGGGCTGGGGCTGCCATGATAACGGGCCTTTTGGTTTGTGTTTCCCCCCAGGCCAAAAGGTCCCAGTCCTCCCCTGCTCCAGCTGTTAAAGCGGTATCGTCACCATAAAAATCAAATTTCAACAGCAACTGGTCTGAGTGTATTAAGTGATAAAGATGCTAATCCTTCATTCAAAACTTTCAAAACTTTTTCTGCTGTTATGATTTGGAGTTATCACATACTTGAGGAGCACTGGCCCTTTGTAGTCTTGCCAAATAATTGCATGCTGGGGGTTCTTTTTATCTATAATCTATTCCTCCTCTTCCCTTTATTTCCCTGCCAGCTGCTTATCTGAAACCTTATCCCCTACTCACTTGTGTTTACAAGCAAGGCTGAGGCGCCTCAGCGATTGGAGGAGACGAAAAAAAGTAAAGGGCAGAAATGAAATCACAAGTTAGCCTTAACTGTGGGCAAAAGACATGGCCCCCACCCGGAACAGAATTCTCGTCATTTACTATATAACATTCACTGAAATAAAAACGTGGACAGTATAATACATGTGTTATGTAAGTAGATCAAGTATTTATCTACTTATATATGTGTTTTTTTCCCTGGCATAGTATGGCTGATCCTACTGCTTTAAGGAACTCCAAATCCCACAATGCATTTGCCTTTATGAGTCATGACTTTGGCAGTCAGACTCCTGCAATGCATTGTGGGACTTGTAGTTCCTCAACAGCTGGAGGGCCTAGTTTGCCCATGCCTGATCTAGCCGGTGCAGGAGGGTAGATGACAGGCGGTAAATTCACTGCCTATCAGCTGCCGGTCTGAAAGAGGCCTTATTGGAGGAGAGGTGACCATAAACCAAAGATCATTTCAGGTGAGAAAAATCAAAACCACTTGTAGTTTTGGGGCTAGACCATCCACTATGTTTCATGTGGCTAATCAGATTCAAACAGCTTCATAACTACTTACCTGACTTGATTACCTTGATTAATCAGCTATTCTAATGGCCAGCTGGTACAGATCAGTTGATTCTCTTTGCAGGCTGGCAGTGTTCTTTTGATTCTATTGGCAGGCTGGTAGTGACCGCAGGTCAATCCTAGTGCAAGGCTAGCAGTGATCGGTCGATTCTAGTGGCAAATAGGTAGTGATTGGTTGAACCTAGTGCCAGGCTAGTAGTGATTGGTCAATTCTAGTGGCAGGCTGCTAGTGGTTGGTTGATTCTAGTGACAGGCAAGCAGTAATTGGTCGAATCTAGCGTCAGGCAGGCATTATATTGATGCATTGTTCCCCTCCTCCCAGCCAGTGGGAAGCTGCTCTGTCGTGCCTCCTCCCAACTCCATAGAAACAGCACACTGTTCGGGTATACCCAACTGATGTCACACTAAGGACTGGGCTTGATCCTTACTGGTGACACTGACAGAGTGGTGTAGTGGGCAGAACAGTGGCAAAGTGGTTATAGCTCTTGCCTTGCAGCGCTGGGACCCTGATTTGAATCCCAGCCAGGGAACTATCTGCATGGAGTTTGTGTGTCCTCCGTGTCTGTGTGGGTTTCCTCTGGGCACTTCATTTCCTTCCACATCACAAAAACATACAGATAAGTTAATTGGCTTCCCCCTAAATTGACCCTAGACTATGATACATACACTACATGATATAGACATATGACTATGGTAGGATTATATTGTTAGCCCCTCTGAGGGACAGAGACAATATGCTCTGTACAGCTCTGTACAGCTCCCTGCCCATCCCCCCCCCCTTCTGAACAGTGTCCCCTGCTGAGGCAATCCTATTATCCTTCCCTCTCCTCTTTCAATTGGTCTCCCTCCCCATTTGACACCTAGACCTGGCCCCCAGCAGTGTGTCCATAGTGTAAAACCTCAGCACTCACCAGCTGTCACCTGACCTGATCAGATTAGCAATGCCATCTGATCAGGTCAGGTGACAGCTTGACAGAGCTGAAGTAGTGTCCCCGTATGGAAACACTGGGAAGCATGTTCTCAGGAGTGCCTGAGCAGGAAACACAGTTCTGAAGAAAGGGAGGGGGAGCCTTGTAGTCTCTTGCTATCTTAGGTAAGTATAGGAAGTACCCAAGAAATTTCCACAAATTCTTAACCAGAAAGAACCCCCCCCCCCCCACCCCCACCAAACCAAAAAAATATCCTATATACTAATTTGCAAGTGTCCCTGCGTCCTGTCCGTGTGTCAGTGCTGTTGCACTACTGCGCATGTCAAGCACTGACAGCCATTGGGACAGTGCCAGGTGGCGGGCGTGCGGGCGGTGAGCGGACCAGCATGCATGTGCACTGTGATGCTGCGGCAAGGACTAACCTAGAGCCCGTTTTAAAATGGGCTTAGGTCACGTAGTTAATTATAAAACCACAATTTCTTACAGTTCCATTTTTCCAGATGATATCTTCTGGTTTAATATTTAATGTTTCTTCCATGTTCTCAGTGCCAGTGATTTTGGCCAATGAGATAAGTTTGTATCGACTCCCATTTGTTTGAATTATCCAGTTTGATAAAGTCAGTTCAGTTGGTACTTCCCCTCTCTCATTAAAGAAGATCTCTGCTCCATTTCTGTCCACGTAATGAACGTTTTGCACATGTCTGGAAAGCTTTTCAGGAAAAGTTAAATAAACAAAACAAAAAAACCTTATTATAAATATTTATAAGTGCTCCCATTTGAACACCAGCTCACAATGAAACAAAGCCTAATAACATACCCCCGCTACTCCAGCCCTACAAAGATATTTACAGCATAGCTCCTTCTTATTTAAATTTCAGCCACTGACCACCATTCTTACCATCTCATACATACTGTAGCTTCCCTTGACGTATTGTCCTAACTTTTAAACCTTTAAATTGTAAGGCCTTTTGCACAGGTTTCTCTTCCCCCTTCCGTCTCTCAGTGCTGTATATAGTATGCATTAGGGCTGCTCAAATCCGATCCGGGAGACTTCCGGATAGTTGCTATCCAGATATCTCCCAGTAAGCCTGTTCGGGGTGGGCGGGGGGGGTGGTGGTGGTCAATCTTACCTGTCTGACGTCTTCTTCGTCCGTCCCTTGGCGCCTCCCATGATGCGCTCCACATGTGTCACGTGATTACAAACACTTCCTCCTTCAACCTGGAAGGAGGAAGTGTTTGTAATCACGTGACCGCTGCTTGGACCGCATCGTGGGAGGCGCCGAGGGATGGACCAAAGAAGACAGGTAAGATTGACCACCCCCCCCCCCCCCGCCCACCCCGAACAGGTTTACTGGGAGATATCCGGATAGCAACTAGCCGGGTGTCTCTCGGATCAGATTTGAGCAGCCCTGGTATGCATACATATCTTCCACCCCTGTGTACAAACCTGTATTTGAATTGTTCACTGCATCAGCTGTAATCCATGATTGTCTTTTATTGTTAAAGGATACCAGAGCTGAATCAAGTATGAGAAACTGGGGGCAGCAGGCATGTACGGGCAGGTGTACTGATGATCATGGCCGACAATTAAAACTCAGGTGTAACGATCGGTGAAGCACAGAGAGGATCTGATTACCGGTGATCTGCAGTATCACTGGGAATACAGATGTATACCAGATTATAAGTGATCTGCAGTATCACCGATAATCCGATATACCAGCTAACCTCTGTTCACCTGAGTAGAGTGTAGTGTTTGGTGTAACAGTAACACTTAGAGGACTAGGCCTCAGAGCAGTGAGGATTACTGCACGGATTCCTCCCCAAGACCTGAACTCTCCAAGGCGGGAGGAGTCAGGCTAAGAGTAGGGAGGAGTACCTGAGAGTGACCCTCTGGAGGGAGTGTCACTAACAGGACAAGGAACCACCTCTAATAGTAAGGTCGGTTCTCGAGGTCGGACAAGCCAGGTCGTAAACACACGGACAGATAAAGTACAGATACAGTAAGCGAAGGCGGAGTCTTAGGTACAGGCAGGGTTCGGCAACAGGGTATCAGATATATCGGGGTACAAAATCAAGAGGCAGAAACGGAGTCTAAGGACGAGCCGGGGTTCGGCAACAGAGTATCAGAATGGCAAGGTACAAGATCAGAGTTCAGGAGGATAGTCAGGCAGGCAAAGGGTCATAACAGATAATCACAATCAAACTAGTACTTTAAGCTATCAACAGAATCTAGCTAAGTGTAGGATTACAGCTCCAGCTGGTCCCGGCACACTTAAGGATCTGACTACAGGTCTGAGTGCTCCCACATATGTGATCGCAACGCCAGACACCAGAGAAATGACCAGCCAGCAGTATATATACACAGGCATCTCTCCAGCACCACCCTAAGTGCTGGACCAATGAGGAGTGGAGCCAGAGTCAGCTGACCAGCCTGGTCAGCTGACTTACTTCTGGCTGTCATATAATCCCTGCCTGAGTGCGCGCGCGTCACTCTAAACCTGGAGGGACTGTGTGTCCCAGCCACACCAGCACCGCTCTGCGGTGCCTCTGCAAGGAGGACCTGCGCGCTAACCGCTGCGTCCAACGCAGCGGTTTTTCCGCGCTCCGCCATGCCCTGCACGGGGACAGCCGCCTCAGACTGAGTGGAGGCGGATGCCTCCCCGTGCTCTGTCACGCTGTGCGCAGAAAGAGCCGCCTCCGCCTGACTCATGGTGGCGGCTCTTCCGCACTTCTTCACATCAGGGATAATAATTATATTGGAAAAAGCTTAAAGCGGATCCGAGATGAAAAACTAACTATAACAAGTAACTTGTCTATATATCTTATCTAACGTTTAGATAGCTTACACAGCAAATCTAGCTGCAAACAGCTTTAATAGAATATGATTATTTCTTCCTGTGATACAATGACAGCAGCCATGTTGTTTGTAAACATTACACAGAGGCAGGCTTATCTGCATCTTGAGCAAAGAAAATGAATCCCCCCTCCTCCTCCCTCCTCCCCTCTGCCTCTGCCATCTCTGGCTAGTAATACCTCCCCCTCCTCCTGCCCAGACTGAGCTCCCATGAGCCCTTGCTACTGTCTGAAAGTGCCTTGGCTCTCTGAAAACCCGTGGGAGTGGCTTATTTAGTTTATAGGGAATTAGAGCATTAAAACAAAAACAAAAAAGTATTTGGCTTGAGGAATGCCCTATAAACAATAGGAAAGGAACACAATTATGCAATGAGTAAAAGTTCATCTCGGATCCACTTTAAGAAGATATGTGGAGCAGAGTTGTATAGTACAAAATACAAGCAGTGTATATAATTTCTCAAACAATATTACCATCTGGTGCACAAAGGGTGCAATTACGCAACATTATTCAAAGCTGGAAATAATCCTTGGTTGTGATGATCGATAAACTTGGCGGACCCCTGTTTGGTGTCCTCCCAAGTGTATAAGTGTTCCCCCCAGTGCTTGTGTGCCATGTTAAAGGCTCACCTATCCACTGGTATGACTCCTGGCCTCCTCCAATGTCTGACGTCACGGTAAGCACCCATTCCATGTGACACTACTTGCAGATGTTGTTACACTTTCTTGCACCAAGTCATGTGGTACGAGCTCTTGCAATGACATCAAAAACTGGAGGCGGTCATGACTTGCTCCAGTGGACAGGTGAAAGTGAGCATGGGCATGGAGAGAGAGGCACTTATACACTTGGGAGGCAGCCTAGCAGGTGGCGACAGGACGATTTAGAATAGATTTCCTGCTGGAATGTATTGGAAATCACTGTGCAGTGTGTGGGCAGGCAATAGATCCTTCTCTTATTAGATGAAGGTGAGGATTCTGAGATGATTCTGTAAGTGATGTCACCCATACTGGAAGCTTATTGATTTTGATCATCTTGCTCCTTCTAGGTTATTTTCATTGTTCAACTCTTTCTCCTTACGCATCTGCCATCTGTCCATGCCTTCATCCCGCGTTGGATAGATAATCTGAGATCTACCACCTCATCCTTCTTCTTAGTGAACCCTATTTCAAAGTAAGCCAATTTTACGTATGACAGACTGACATATTTTAACAGACAATTAAAATGGAGTGTTTGAGTGCATTTCGTTTACCTGTGTGGCATTACCAGGAGCCAAGGAGGTGCAAAATGGTGGATCGTTGCCACTCTGCGGCATTTTTAACTGATGATGCTTGTACATTAATGGCTTTATAATAAAGTTACGTTTTCTACTAGAGTTGTGCCGGATCTTTTCGGGGGAAAAAAACCAGACAGTTTGTGGTGATATTTTATTATCTGTAGCTTCCTAGATGTTTTTGGAGGAATTTTCCTAAACTTCCCTAATCCCTCACTTTAATTGCAGTCCGACTCACTGTCTGTTGACTGCAACCTTTCTTTCCATGTCGTTTGCAGAATGGCTCCTTTCTTGTTGCATGCTGTATTTCTCTATGGAACTCAAAGAGTCCTTGGAGAAGAGTCATCCTGACTATGATCTACCTCCCAGCTAACTTTCTACTGCCCCCTCCAGCTTTAATTACAGATTAAGGAAAGCCTTTTGCCAGACTTAAGCTTTTGTTGGCTTCTGATTTTCTAAACTGCATGGCTAATCTTAAACCCAGTATCATCACCACCCCAAGCAACATCATCATCATCACTACCACCACTTTTGTTACCATCACCACCATAATCATCTTCACCATCCTCATTTTCAGGACCATCATTAAAATAATCATCTTCACTATGATAAGCATCACCATCTTCATTACCGTTATCCAACTTACTTTTTGTTTTAGTCTATAGCGTCTAGGTTTATTATTTATTGAATACATTTCATGCAGAGCTTTTGCCAGTACATAAACCGCCATGTAGGCATAGTAATTCTTTGTGTCTTTTAACTCTCTAACTTTAGACATGGTTTGGTTTACATCTGTACAGTTCACCGTAGAAAATGAATACAGGTTTGGTAGAAAGAAATTTTTAATTGGGTCTTGCGAAAGGCAGTGAAAAGCCTCCAGCCAGAAATCATCCCGTAACGGGTCATCTAGGTAGGTGGACAAAATGGCATCATTGATGAAAGCATCCATATCACTGTTAAATTTTAGGGACCTCAGAAAAATGAAGCTGCAATTCATTAATTTGAAATAAAAGTGCTCAATATATCTCATATTTATCCATGATTCATGAAGAATTAAAGTGGTGGACTCCTTTATGGTGCTGAGCATTTTAAAGAAGTCAAAAAGATCAACCGTAAATATGCCACATACTATTATAACCTCGGTGGTCAGCTTCTCAATTTCTGCCATGTTTATTTTCCTCTTATGATGGTCATATTTAATTGCATGTTCAATGCAGATCCCATGCCTAGTCATCATCTGGCTCAGCTCTTGCAATTCCATATCATAGCTGACATTTAGAGGTGTAACCATTGCAACCCAGTTCCATCCAAAATGGAGCAAACATTTTATAATAGCTGAATAATAAAGTGAATTGTCTTGTGTCAGCCGATATAAAGCTGGATACATTTTTCTGTTGCTCAGAAGAGGGTCAGTGACTTGATAATTAATCTGTAAATTGAAAATCTATAGATTTTAATATGGGATGACCACTGGTGTAGGGCCCGTAGTTGCAGAGGTCACGGTTGCGACTGGGTCCATGCACTTAAGCGGGCCCATGCATGCCTAAGACACTACAATTACTATGCCTCCTCACCCCTCCCATTGCCAGTGGACACATGCAGGGCCCCCAGCAAAGGACACAGCTACTTCCTGAAATCGGACCTGAAAGCTAGTGCTGTAAATTGACCCCACTTGCAGCAGAGTGGCTGTAATCTGGTGTTCTGTCCAAGGTCTATTCTCCTCAAATCACAGGTATCTGCACTCAGGGCCGGCCTTAGGTTTCACAGCGCCCTGAGCAGAACCAGATTTTGGTGCCCCCCCCCCCCCCAAATTCATCCTCTTCGCGTGTGAGCGCACCACACACATACACTAATGGGGGGGGGGATCTGCTGCCTAAATACACTAAAAGGGGATCTGCGACTGTAAGACTAGTAGCCTAAGCCTATATACACTAAAGGGGGGATCTGCCTACAGTAAAGGTTAGATAGGTAGCTGCCCCCAGTATAGATTAGATAGGTAGCTGCCCCCCCCAGTATAGGTTAGATAGGTAGCTGCCCCCAGTATAGCTTAGATAGGTAGCTGCTGCCCCCAGTATAGATTAGATAGGTAGCTGCTGCCCCCAGTATAGATTAGATAGGTAGCTGCTGCCCCCAGTATAGATTAGATAGGTAGCTGCTGCCCCAGTATAGATTAGACAGGTAGCTGCCCCCCCCCCCAGTATAGATTAGATAGGTAGCTGCCCCCCCCCCCCAGTATAGGTTAGATAGGTAGCTGCCCCCCCAGTATAGGTTAGATAGGTAGGTTCCCTCAGTATAGTATAGATAGGTAGCTGCCCCCAGTATAGGTTAGATAGGTAGCTGCCCCCAGTATAGGTTAGATAGGTAGCTGCCCCCAGTATAGGTTAGATAGGTAGCTGCCCCCAGTATAGATTAGATAAGTAGCTGCCCCCAGCATAGGTTAGATAGGTAGCTGCCCCCAGCATAGGTTAGATAGGTAGCTGCCCCCAGTATAGATTAGATAGGTAGGTGCCCCCAGTATAGGTTAGATAGGTAGCTGCCCCCAGTATAAGTTAGATAGGTAGCTGCCCCTCCAGTATAGGTTAGATAGGTAGGTGCCCCCAGTATAGGTTAGATAGGTAGGTGCCCCCAGTATAGATTAGATAGGTAGCTGCCCCCCCCCAGTATAGGTTAGATAGGTAGGTGCCCCCAGTATAGATTAGATAGGTAGCTGCCCCCCCCCCCCCCCCCCGTATAGGTTAGATAGGTAGGTGCCCCCAGTATAGATTAGATAGGTAGCTGCCCCCCCAGTATAGGTTAGATAGGTAGGTGCCCCCAGTATAGATTAGATAGGTAGCTGCCTGCCCCCCAGTATAGATTAGATAGGTAGCTGCCCCCCCAGTACAGGCTAGATAGGTAGGTGCCCCCAGTATAGATTAGATAGGTAGCTGCCTGCCCCCCAGTATAGATTAGATAGGTAGCTGCCCCCCCAGTACAGGCTAGATAGGTAGGTGCCCCCAGTATAGATTAGGTAGGTAGGTAGGTGCTCCCCTCCCCTCATACTGGAGGGGGAGCCGCGGGGAGGGCAGCCCGACCTCTCCCTCCCTTCCTCTCCGGGCCACCCTCCGTGCTCCCCCCTCCGATGCTGCTGCAGACTGCAGAGAGAACAACTCACCTCCCTGGTTCCGATCGCCGGCGCCTCTCACGGTGTATCACTTGCCGCTGGTCTCCTCTTGTACATTGACACTGATACACAGTAAACTTCCTGTTAAGCAGGAAGTTTATTGTGCATCAGTGACAATGTACAAGAGGAGACCAGCGGCAAGTGAGAGGCGCCGGCGATCGGAACCAGGGAGGTGAGTTGTTCTCACTGCTGGCTGCAGTCTGCACTCTGCAGGGGGGAGCACGGAGAGTGCCCGGAGAGGAGGGAGGGAGAGGACGGGCTGCTCTCCCCGCGGCTCCCCCCTGCAGAGTGCAGGGGGGGCGGAGCGAGACGGACACAGCCAGCTACATGCGGCCAGGCGGCAGGAGCGCCCCCTGGAAGCCGGCGCTCTGAGCGATCGCACAGGTCGCTCAGGTCAAAGGCCGGCCTGCTCAGCCCCTTCCCTACAGGAACTGATGGGAAGGGGCAGTGGAGAGAGCAGATGCCTGTGAACACTGAAGATAACAGAGCACAGACAGGCACACTAGATTACAACCCCTGCTGCTGTCTGAGGGAATATCTTATAGCTGTTCTGCTTCCAACTTTGTACAATGAGTGCAGCTGCCCAGAAGTCATTAAATAAAATAAAATGGGACACTCACAAATGTTATCAGGACATCCACCCTCTCATCAAATTGTGGGTATTAGGTGCTGCCCAATAGAGATGGCTCTAACCTCCAATTTTAGGGTCACGAACCTCGAACGTGAACTTCTACAAAAGTTTGCATTTGTGCGAACCATGCAAACCGCAATAGACTTCAATGGGCAGGCGAACTTTCAAAACTACAAACACTAATTATGGCCACAAAAGTGATGGAAAAGATGTTTAAAGGGGTCTAACACCTGTAGGGGGGGGGGGCATGGCAGAGTGGGATACATGCCAAAAGTCCTGGGCAACATTACGGATTTTATGCAGAGCAGGGTTTTAAAGGCAGAAATCAAATTGCATGCTAAATTGGAGACATAGGGCTCGATTCACAAAGCGGTGCTAACCTAGTTAGAGACTTTAGGCGTGATAACCATTGCACCACGCTGGTGAAAAGCCAGTTTAGGTGTGATAAGTTTAGGTGTGATAAGTTTAGGCGTGATAAGTTTAGGCGTGATAAGTTTAGATAAGTGTAGATAGCGCACAAAGTCCCGCACGCAAAGCAGCACCATTAAACTCTATGCGAAGTGCACTAGACTTTGCTAGCGCAAAACTTTTGATCAGCTGTGCACTGCGGTGCTAACCCAGTTGGTGCTTAAACTTATCATGCCTAAACTTATCACACCTAAACTTAACATGCCTAAACTTATCACACCTAAACTCATCACACCTAAACTTATCATGCCTAAACTGAGTTTAGGCGTGATAAAGGGCTTTTCACCAGGGTGCTAACTGTTAGCACCGCTTTGTGAATCAGGCCCATAAAGTGCTTTAAAACATCTTGGGCCTGATTCACAAAGCGGTGCTAACAGTTAACACGCTAGTGTGCCAATGCTGTGTGCCAGAGATTACACCACTTGCCTTTCAACATCACGGTACAGTTTGGGTATCGCCTTTTTTGAGAAATAATTGCGGCCTGGTATCTTCCTGTAACGATTGCTGTCAGCACACAGATAGAATTTGATTATTGATGATCTGCAGAATCATCAATAATACAGATGTATACTTGATTATGGATGATATGCAGAATCACCAATAATACAAGTATGACTAACCTCTGGCTCCCTAATGAAGTGTAAGTGTTTGGTGTAACTGTAGGCTATCTCCCGTGAGGCGGGAGACACAGGCAGCTCGGCCAGGAACCACCTGAGGGGCAGGTGGCCCTCGGCTGTGCAGGGACTATCTCCTTGAGAGAGGGAATAGAGAGAACCTGGCAACCAGTGATACTTGGAGATCAGATAATAGACTGTACTGCAGCCAGGGGACTCCAGAGGAGTAGAGGCCACTGGCTGCTAGCAGGCTGGACTCTCTGAGGAGCAGGAGTCCTAATAGCTAACTGACACTTGGTGGAATAGTGTCACAGCTAGTACAGATAGACTGAGCACTCAAGGGATGAGTGACAGCCTGGAGGGTTGGGCAGGCCAGGTCGGCAACACACGAGCAGATAAGGTACAGAGACAGAAGGCTGATTCGGTAACCGGGTACAGGCAGGGTTTGGCAACAGGTAGGCAAATATGCAGAGGTACCGAATCAGAAGGCAAGAGAGAGGTCGACAGAGCAAATAGTCATAACAGATATAAAGCACAGTCCTAGTCTGAGGTGTGAGGTCCTTGGTCTCGACACCCAGGAACTAGTTGTAACGATTGTGGAACTTTCTTCGTGATCAGCGCACAACGCGTGCGCTGACACGGCGGAAATCCTCCACAAGCGTGTAATTGCAGGCACCCAGCAAAAGGTGCTACGCACCTGTAGAGGGAAATTCCTGTCGGCAGATGGCGCTGGGGAGTGCAGAGGAACCAATCCTCTGTACCTCCACAAATGCCAGACAGGAATTGTACGAAGCGCAGAACGCAATCGCAAGAGAGGCGATTGCAAATGAAAATGAGCAAAGGGACAGGTTGTATGTGTGTGCGCCAATCCAGTCGCCACCCCGCGACCGCGCACACACAACAGCAGATATGAAATAGGAACGCGATCGCGAGAGGTGCGATCGCCAGACGTGACACAAGGCAGATCAGAATAGAATACGAGGGTAGCAAAGGCACAGCAAATAAAACAATGAGGAGATACGGAAAATAACAAACGCTAGCTAACCGCGAACACCGCACTCATTCGCAACAGTGCACGCGGTTTTGCGCGGTCTCCACGTGATAAGCACAATAGAGACAAGCACGCCTAACTAACCATTAACAGACAAACATGAAACAGAGGACGCGAGCGCTTGCTTAACGGTTACCTCACCGAGCCTCCAGCAAGCGTAGCAGACAAGACAGACACACGAAAACAGGGACAAGCGAGAGATAGGATCCACAGCACTAGCGAAAAGTGGCTAGCACGATCCAGGTACAGAGTAGCAGAACAGAAGGATCCCCAGCGCTAGCGAAAAGTGGCTAGCGCGATCCAGGTACAGAGTAGCAGAACAGAAGGATCCCCAGCGCTAGCGAAAAGTGGCCAGCGCCATCCCAGAAGACAGAACAGAAGGATCCCCAGCGCTAGCGAAAAGTAGCTAGCGCGATCCCAGGAGACAGAACAGAAGGATCCCCAGCGCTAGCGAAGAGTAGCTAGCACGATCCCAGGAGACAGAACAGAAGAGATAGCTGGTTGCAACCGCTGCACCAGCTATACTCCAAGAACAGGGATCAGAACCATTTCCTGTCGACCACCGTAGGGACAGGACAATGGCAACAGGCAAGACAAGACAGAACAGGCAATACAGATAATACAATCCTAACTGCACTAGGGAAATCTGCCTAGCGCAGATTCAGGAATTACTCTAAGCTGATGTTCAAACAGAGGGCAAGGCTGACACCCCACCAGGAGTGTTACATAGGACGTAATCCTTATGACCAGCGAAGCATTGTGGGAAAGACATAGTACTTATAGTACACGCCTCCAATGAATGTGGCCAGGCAATTTGCATGACAACGTATGCAAATTCCTTTGCAAGCACAAGCTGCAAAACTGACAGAAGCTCTTTTTTCCAGAGTCCTGCAGCTTGCAAACCTACACAATGGTCAAAGGGCTGCCTGCCTGCATGGGCAGCTGAGCAAATCATCACACTAGTCTAGAGAATACTTCAGCAATGACACAGTAATCCTAAGCTTGGGTGTGAGGTCCTTGGTCTCAACACCCCGGAACTGGTCTTAAGTATAACACAGTAATGACACCGTGATCCTAAGCTTGGGTGTGAGGTCATTGGTCTCAACACCCCGGAACTGGTCTAAAGTATAACACAGCAATGACACAGTGATCCTAAGCTTGTGTGTGAGGTCCTTGGTCTCAACACCCTGGAACTGGTCTAAAATATATAACAGCAATGACACAGTGATCCTAAGCTTGGGTGTGAGGTCCTTGGTCTCAACACCCCAGAACTGGTCTAAAGTATAACACAGCAGTAATCTGGCTAAGTGTGAATTCCCAGGTCCACCTGGTTCTAACACACTGTGGGATCTGACTGAGGTCTGAGTGCTTACACGTAAGTATTCACAACGGCAGACAACCAGAGACTGACCAGCAAGATCTATATATATACTGCAGCGCTCCTCCGCACCGACCTGCGCCACTCAGCCAATCAGCAACCGCGCTGGGATCAGCTGATCGACCTGATCAGCTGATCCCTCTCCTGCTGGCATAAAGGGCTTGCCTTCTAGCGCGCGCGCGCGTAGCTCTCCATCTGGGTGCACTAAAAGGCCCAGGCAAACCAGACGCATGCTGCTGTGCGGAAACCGTCGGTCTGAACGCGGAGACAGCCGCCCCGCTGCCAGACCGCGCTACGTCATCTCCGCAATCCATTACACTTCCACTGCGGTGTGTGGCTTTGCTTTTGTGTGCTGCTTTTTCTCAGGTGGTTATCCCATTGCAGTTTGTGCTTTTTCATCATATGCCTTCGTAAGGCAGTTGTCCCTACGTGGGTCTTGGTCTTTCCACGGCTCAATTTTTGGTGGCAAAGAGTACAGATGGCATCGCTCTTATCTGAGGCAGACACACACAAAAAAATCCACACCGCTGAGCCCTGGGATGATGGCACTTTGGTGGCTGCTGACTGAGTGTTAAGTGGGGTGCCAGAAGCAGAGCAGGAGGAAGAAGATATGTCACGGTTCCGTGCTGAGGAAGATGAAGTGTTCTGTGTTAAATAGTCAACTACATCCGGGCGATCTTGGGAATTGATGGCACATGCCTTCTGAACACTTTGCTTTGGTGCAAGGCTGCACAAAATCACGACATCACGACCTCAAACAGACCTTCTGGGTGGCCTGCCTCTGCCTGTTGTTTTGTCCATATCGGGGGGGATGAAGTGAAAGATATGCACTGACTTGACTAATACAATGTGCAGTCACACAGGTGCAGTGAAAGGTATGCAGTGACTGCTGGTATAACAGTGTGCAGTCACACAGGTGCAGTGAAAGGTATGCATTGACTGCTGGTATAACAGTGTGCGGTCACACAGATGCAGTGAAAGGTATGCAGTGACTGGTTTATAAAACAGTGTGTGGTCACACAGGTGCAGTAAAAAGGTATGCACGGACTGGTATATAAAATAGCGTGCTGTCACACAGATGCAGTGAAAGGTATGCAGTGACTGGTATATAAAACAGCATGCGGTTACACAGGTGCAGTGAAAAGGTATGCACGGACTGATATATAAAACAGAGTGCTGTCACACAGATGCAGTGAACGGTATGCAGTGACTAGTATTATACTACAATGTGCAGCAGTCACACTAGGCATTGAATGTGCTGGGCCTGGCACAGTATAGCAATTAGCAAGGGCCAGCTGCAACAGACAGGACTGTATATGCAAGTGTCAGTGGGCCACACACACGAAAAAAAACACATCGCAAGAACATTAGCTCTCTGTTTTGGGGTGCTTTTCATCAACAAATATCAGCACGGGGCAAGCTAACAGACCTCCTAATTATCGCTTTCCCTATCTCTCCAGTGTATCTCCCTTCTCTCACTAATATCACAGCAGACAGAGTGAGAAAATGGCAGACGCTGCTGCCTTTTGTAAAGGGGGCTCCAGGAGGGAGTGCAGCCTGATTGGCTGCCATATGTCTGCTGACTGTGATGTACAGGGTCAAAGTTTAGTCCAATGATGTAGTATAGGAGGCGGGTCGAACTTGCATAAAGTTCGTGTTTGAACCGTTCAGGCACCCTACTGTCCATATCCCCACCCTCCAAATTAGCGTTATCAGGGGCCACCCGCACCTCCCTCTCCTTCAGAGTGCACTCAGCATACCATTCACCTGTCCAGCAGGCGTGCTCCCTCCTACTTCCCTTAGCGTCCCTCTTATCAATTCCTGTGGTGTCTCTGTCTCTGTGACCCACCAAGAAGTTGCATACATGCCACCAGGTTACAGAGACACCACAGGGATGGAGACAGAAGGACACTGAAGAAAGAAGGGTGAAGTGCGCCTGCTTGACACTTACACTCTGCAACAAACCAGAGGTGGATGGTTCGCCAAACTAGGTTGCAAGGAAATTGGCTTTGGAGCGGGGGGAATCATGTTTAAGTCCTGTATCGGTGCCAGCAGACCTGGTGCTACGCCACTGTTATTGATAGAGTGAAACCTAATGTAACAAAATACTTCATTTAGCCGCTCTGTGTGGCAATTTAAAGTGACCTTGCCATTATTTAAAGTGAACTTAATGTGTCATTGCTTCTCCATCTGGAGTAAGCTGAGTAGTAAAAGTTATTCTACTAAACCAGCACTGGCTGTTAACAAAACTACTGTGTTTCCATGAAGTCAAATAAAAATCCAACTACTGCTCAGTGTCTGCCCCTTCACATTCCACCTGAAACCTGCCTGTCCTCCGTATTGGTGCAAAGGCTAGACATTGACATTAACAGAGAGTTGGGAGGGGCATTGACAATATCAGAGAGATGCATCCTGGATGGTAACAGGAGTGCCATGCAGGGCCAGATTGGAACACCAGGGGGATGGGGAAACCTCTGGTGGGCCCTTCTGTAGGCACAGAATTTAAATTCCACATGACATCCAACTTCCAAGGCTCTCAACGAGTCTATTGTTATGCCTCTTCCCTCCAGTGTTCTTGCCCAGCGCCTGATTGGCCTGCCTGCAGTGATGTTGCAGCAGCAGATCCGGCTCTATGTAACTCCGCCCACCCATGGTGCCATGCTGGGGTTGATGGACAATCTGTCTTCAGCCACTGCATCTATACTGAATGCGCCATGTGCATATGTCACCGTGTGATGATGTCAGCCATAGTCTGAGTGTCTACCATCTATAAGAAGAGCTAAGCCCATGCTACAAGGGTGGTGATCATTGGAAAGCATGGAGAGAGAGCAAGTATGTGCCAGCCTTGATGCTACAGTGAGGCCCAGGGATTAAAGGGTGGAACTGGGTCAATCCACAAGGAAGCACACAGACAGTGTGACTGTCTGCTAGCAGGCATGGTCGGAATAGCCGATTTCCGTTTCCGGCACAATTCCGCATTCCGACATATAGAAATTCCGTTACCGTTCCATTCCGACAGTATACCGGGTCAATTCCGCGGAATAATTTTAAAATCTCTCTCTCTCCTCCTCCTCCTCCTCCTCCTCCTCCATCCATCCATCCATCCATCCATCCATCCAATGCATTAGGGAATTGCAGATTTTCAAAACAGCTTATATACCATAGCTGGGATTTGAACCCAGAACCTAGTGTGTAGTAGGTATCTGTCTTACCCTCTAGACCATGACCCACACTACATGCTAAAGCTGCCGGTAGCATAAACCATACTTCCATTATGATCAATTCGATAGAAAAAGTATCCCAGCTATGGTATATAAATAAGCATGCTTTTCAAAAAGTACAAATCCTTAATCATGCTACTTTTTCTATCGAATTGATCATAATGGAAGTATGGTTTATGCTACCGGCAGCTTTAGCATGTAGTGTGGGTCATGGTCTAGAGGGTAAGACAGATAGCTACTACACACTAGGTTCTGGGTTCAAATCCCAGCTATGGTATATAAATAAGCATGCTTTTCAAAAAGTACAAATCCTTAATCATGCTACTTTTTCTATCGAATTGATCATAATGGAAGTATGGTTTATGCTACCGGCAGCTTTAGCATGTAGTGTGGGTCATGGTCTAGAGGGTAAGACAGATAGCTACTACACACTAGGTTCTGGGTTCAAATCCCAGCTATGGTATATAAATAAGCATGCTTTTCAAAAAGTACAAATCCTTAATCATGCTACTTTTTCTATCGAATTGATCATAATGGAAGTATGGTTTATGCTACCGGCAGCTTTAGCATGTAGTGTGGGTCATGGTCTAGAGGGTAAGACAGATAGCTACTACACACTAGGTTCTGGGTTCAAATCCCAGCTATGGTATATAAATAAGCATTCTTTTCAAAAAGTACAAATCCTTAATCATGCTACTTTTTCTATCGAATTGATCATAATGGAAGTATGGTTTATGCTACCGGCAGCTTTAGCATGTAGTGTGGGTCATGGTCTAGAGGGTAAGACAGATAGCTACTACACACTAGGTTCTGGGTTCAAATCCCAGCTATGGTATATAAATAAGCATGCTTTTCAAAAAGTACAAATCCTTAATCATGCTACTTTTTCTATCGAATTGATCATAATGGAAGTATGGTTTATGCTACCGGCAGCTTTAGCATGTAGTGTGGGTCATGGTCTAGAGGGTAAGACAGATAGCTACTACACACTAGGTTCTGGGTTCAAATCCCAGCTATGGTATATAAATAAGCATGCTTTTCAAAAAGTACAAATCCTTAATCATGCTACTTTTTCTATCGAATTGATCATAATGGAAGTATGGTTTATGCTACCGGCAGCTTTAGCATGTAGTGTGGGTCATGGTCTAGAGGGTAAGACAGATACCTACTACACACTAGGTTCTGGGTTCAAATCCCAGCTATGGTATATAAATAAGCATGCTTTTCAAAAAGTACAAATCCTTAATCATGCTACTTTTTCTATCGAATTGATCATAATGGAAGTATGGTTTATGCTACCGGCAGCTTTAGCATGTAGTGTGGGTCATGGTCTAGAGGGTAAGACAGATACCTACTACACACTAGGTTCTGGGTTCAAATCCCAGCTATGGTATATAAATAAGCATGCTTTTCAAAAAGTACAAATCCTTAATCATGCTACTTTTTCTATCGAATTGATCATAATGGAAGTATGGTTTATGCTACCGGCAGCTTTAGCATGTAGTGTGGGTCATGGTCTAGAGGGTAAGACAGATAGCTACTACACACTAGGTTCTGGGTTCAAATCCCAGCTATGGTATATAAATAAGCATGCTTTTCAAAAAGTACAAATCCTTAATCATGCTACTTTTTCTATCGAATTGATCATAATGGAAGTATGGTTTATGCTACCGGCAGCTTTAGCATGTAGTGTGGGTCATGGTCTAGAGGGTAAGACAGATACCTACTACACACTAGGTTCTGGGTTCAAATCCCAGCTATGGTATATAAATAAGCATGCTTTTCAAAAAGTACAAATCCTTAATCATGCTACTTTTTCTATCGAATTGATCATAATGGAAGTATGGTTTATGCTACCGGCAGCTTTAGCATGTAGTGTGGGTCATGGTCTAGAGGGTAAGACAGATACCTACTACACACTAGGTTCTGGGTTCAAATCCCAGCTATGGTATATAAATAAGCATGCTTTTCAAAAAGTACAAATCCTTAATCATGCTACTTTTTCTATCGAATTGATCATAATGGAAGTATGGTTTATGCTACCGGCAGCTTTAGCATGTAGTGTGGGTCATGGTCTAGAGGGTAAGACAGATACCTACTACACACTAGGTTCTGGGTTCAAATCCCAGCTATGGTATATAAATAAGCATGCTTTTCAAAAAGTACAAATCCTTAATCATGCTACTTTTTCTATCGAATTGATCATAATGGAAGTATGGTTTATGCTACCGGCAGCTTTAGCATGTAGTGTGGGTCATGGTCTAGAGGGTAAGACAGATAGCTACTACACACTAGGTTCTGGGTTCAAATCCCAGCTATGGTATATAAATAAGCATGCTTTTCAAAAAGTACAAATCCTTAATCATGCTACTTTTTCTATCGAATTGATCATAATGGAAGTATGGTTTATGCTACCGGCAGCTTTAGCATGTAGTGTGGGTCATGGTCTAGAGGGTAAGACAGATAGCTACTACACACTAGGTTCTGGGTTCAAATCCCAGCTATGGTATATAAATAAGCATGCTTTTCAAAAAGTACAAATCTTTAATCATGCTACTTTTTCTATCGAATTGATCATAATGGAAGTATGGTTTATGCTACCGGCAGCTTTAGCATGTAGTGTGGGTCATGGTCTAGAGGGTAAGACAGATAGCTACTACACACTAGGTTCTGGGTTCAAATCCCAGCTATGGTACATAAATAAGCATGCTTTTCAAAAAGTACAAATCCTTAATCATGCTACTTTTTCTATCGAATTGATCATAATGGAAGTATGGTTTATGCTACCGGCAGCTTTAGCATGTGGTGTGGGTCATGGTCTAGAGGGTAAGACAGATAGCTACTACACACTAGGTTCTGGGTTCAAATCCCAGCTATAGTATATAAATAAGCATGCTTTTCAAAAAGTACAAATCCTTAATCATGCTACTTTTTCTATCGAATTGATCATAATGGAAGTATGGTTTATGCTACCGGCAGCTTTAGCATGTAGTGTGGGTCATGGTCTAGAGGGTAAGACAGATAGCTACTACACACTAGGTTCTGGGTTCAAATCCCAGCTATGGTATATAAATAAGCATGCTTTTCAAAAAGTACAAATCCTTAATCATGCTACTTTTTCTATCGAATTGATCATAATGGAAGTATGGTTTATGCTACCGGCAGCTTTAGCATGTAGTGTGGGTCATGGTCTAGAGGGTAAGACAGATAGCTACTACACACTAGATTCTGGGTTCAAATCCCAGCTATGGTATATAAATAAGCATGCTTTTCAAAAAGTACAAATCCTTAATCATGCTACTTTTTCTATCGAATTGATCATAATGGAAGTATGGTTTATGCTACCGGCAGCTTTAGCATGTAGTGTGGGTCATGGTCTAGAGGGTAAGACAGATAGCTACTACACACTAGGTTCTGGGTTCAAATCCCAGCTATGGTATATAAATAAGCATGCTTTTCAAAAAGTACAAATCCTTAATCATGCTACTTTTTCTATCGAATTGATCATAATGGAAGTATGGTTTATGCTACCGGCAGCTTTAGCATGTAGTGTGGGTCATGGTCTAGAGGGTAAGACAGATACCTACTACACACTAGGTTCTGGGTTCAAATCCCAGCTATGGTATATAAATAAGCATGCTTTTCAAAAAGTACAAATCCTTAATCATGCTACTTTTTCTATCGAATTGATCATAATGGAAGTATGGTTTATGCTACCGGCAGCTTTAGCATGTAGTGTGGGTCATGGTCTAGAGGGTAAGACAGATACCTACTACACACTAGGTTCTGGGTTCAAATCCCAGCTATGGTATATAAATAAGCATGCTTTTCAAAAAGTACAAATCCTTAATCATGCTACTTTTTCTATCGAATTGATCATAATGGAAGTATGGTTTATGCTACCGGCAGCTTTAGCATGTAGTGTGGGTCATGGTCTAGAGGGTAAGACAGATAGCTACTACACACTAGGTTCTGGGTTCAAATCCCAGCTATGGTATATAAATAAGCATGCTTTTCAAAAAGTACAAATCCTTAATCATGCTACTTTTTCTATCGAATTGATCATAATGGAAGTATGGTTTATGCTACCGGCAGCTTTAGCATGTAGTGTGGGTCATGGTCTAGAGGGTAAGACAGATACCTACTACACACTAGGTTCTGGGTTCAAATCCCAGCTATGGTATATAAATAAGCATGCTTTTCAAAAAGTACAAATCCTTAATCATGCTACTTTTTCTATCGAATTGATCATAATGGAAGTATGGTTTATGCTACCGGCAGCTTTAGCATGTAGTGTGGGTCATGGTCTAGAGGGTAAGACAGATAGCTACTACACACTAGGTTCTGGGTTCAAATCCCAGCTATGGTATATAAATAAGCATGCTTTTCAAAAAGTACAAATCCTTAATCATGCTACTTTTTCTATCGAATTGATCATAATGGAAGTATGGTTTATGCTACCGGCAGCTTTAGCATGTAGTGTGGGTCATGGTCTAGAGGGTAAGACAGATAGCTACTACACACTAGGTTCTGGGTTCAAATCCCAGCTATGGTATATAAATAAGCATGCTTTTCAAAAAGTACAAATCCTTAATCATGCTACTTTTTCTATCGAATTGATCATAATGGAAGTATGGTTTATGCTACCGGCAGCTTTAGCATGTAGTGTGGGTCATGGTCTAGAGGGTAAGACAGATAGCTACTACACACTAGGTTCTGGGTTCAAATCCCAGCTATGGTATATAAATAAGCATGCTTTTCAAAAAGTACAAATCCTTAATCATGCTACTTTTTCTATCGAATTGATCATAATGGAAGTATGGTTTATGCTACCGGCAGCTTTAGCATGTAGTGTGGGGTCATGGTCTAGAGGGTAAGACAGATAGCTACTACACACTAGGTTCTGGGTTCAAATCCCAGCTATGGTATATAAATAAGCATGCTTTTCAAAAAGTACAAATCCTTAATCATGCTACTTTTTCTATCGAATTGATCATAATGGAAGTATGGTTTATGCTACCGGCAGCTTTAGCATGTAGTGTGGGTCATGGTCTAGAGGGTAAGACAGATACCTACTACACACTAGGTTCTGGGTTCAAATCCCAGCTATGGTATATAAATAAGCATGCTTTTCAAAAAGTACAAATCCTTAATCATGCTACTTTTTCTATCGAATTGATCATAATGGAAGTATGGTTTATGCTACCGGCAGCTTTAGCATGTAGTGTGGGTCATGGTCTAGAGGGTAAGACAGATACCTACTACACACTAGGTTCTGGGTTCAAATCCCAGCTATGGTATATAAATAAGCATGCTTTTCAAAAAGTACAAATCCTTAATCATGCTACTTTTTCTATCGAATTGATCATAATGGAAGTATGGTTTATGCTACCGGCAGCTTTAGCATGTAGTGTGGGTCATGGTCTAGAGGGTAAGACAGATACCTACTACACACTAGGTTCTGGGTTCAAATCCCAGCTATGGTATATAAATAAGCATGCTTTTCAAAAAGTACAAATCCTTAATCATGCTACTTTTTCTATCGAATTGATCATAATGGAAGTATGGTTTATGCTACCGGCAGCTTTAGCATGTAGTGTGGGTCATGGTCTAGAGGGTAAGACAGATACCTACTACACACTAGGTTCTGGGTTCAAATCCCAGCTATGGTATATAAATAAGCATGCTTTTCAAAAGTACAAATCCTTAATCATGCTACTTTTTCTATCGAATTGATCATAATGGAAGTATGGTTTATGCTACCGGCAGCTTTAGCATGTAGTGTGGGTCATGGTCTAGAGGGTAAGACAGATACCTACTACACACTAGGTTCTGGGTTCAAATCCCAGCTATGGTATATAAATAAGCATGCTTTTCAAAAAGTACAAATCCTTAATCATGCTACTTTTTCTATCGAATTGATCATAATGGAAGTATGGTTTATGCTACCGGCAGCTTTAGCATGTAGTGTGGGTCATGGTCTAGAGGGTAAGACAGATACCTACTACACACTAGGTTCTGGGTTCAAATCCCAGCTATGGTATATAAATAAGCATGCTTTTCAAAAAGTACAAATCCTTAATCATGCTACTTTTTCTATCGAATTGATCATAATGGAAGTATGGTTTATGCTACCGGCAGCTTTAGCATGTAGTGTGGGTCATGGTCTAGAGGGTAAGACAGATACCTACTACACACTAGGTTCTGGGTTCAAATCCCAGCTATGGTATATAAATAAGCATGCTTTTCTAAAAGTACAAATCCTTAATCATGCTACTTTTTCTATCGAATTGATCATAATGGAAGTATGGTTTATGCTACCGGCAGCTTTAGCATGTAGTGTGGGTCATGGTCTAGAGGGTAAGACAGATACCTACTACACACTAGGTTCTGGGTTCAAATCCCAGCTATGGTATATAAATAAGCATGCTTTTCAAAAAGTACAAATCCTTAATCATGCTACTTTTTCTATCGAATTGATCATAATGGAAGTATGGTTTATGCTACCGGCAGCTTTAGCATGTAGTGTGGGTCATGGTCTAGAGGGTAAGACAGATACCTACTACACACTAGGTTCTGGGTTCAAATCCAGCTATGGTATATAAATAAGCATGCTTTTCAAAAGTACAAATCCTTAATCATGCTACTTTTTCTATCGAATTGATCATAATGGAAGTATGGTTTATGCTACCGGCAGCTTTAGCATGTAGTGTGGGTCATGGTCTAGAGGGTAAGACAGATAGCCTACTACACACTAGGTTCTGGGTTCAAATCCCAGCTATGGTATATAAATAAGCATGCTTTTCAAAAAGTACAAATCCTTAATCATGCTACTTTTTCTATCGAATTGATCATAATGGAAGTATGGTTTATGCTACCGGCAGCTTTAGCATGTAGTGTGGGTCATGGTCTAGAGGGTAAGACAGATAGCTACTACACACTAGGTTCTGGGTTCAAATCCCAGCTATGGTATATAAATAAGCATGCTTTTCAAAAAGTACAAATCCTTAATCATGCTACTTTTTCTATCGAATTGATCATAATGGAAGTATGGTTTATGCTACCGGCAGCTTTAGCATGTAGTGTGGGTCATGGTCTAGAGGGTAAGACAGATAGCCTACTACACACTAGGTTCTGGGTTCAAATCCCAGCTATGGTATATAAATAAGCATGCTTTTCAAAAAGTACAAATCCTTAATCATGCTACTTTTCTATCGAATTGATCATAATGGAAGTATGGTTTATGCTACCGGCAGCTTTAGCATGTAGTGTGGGTCATGGTCTAGAGGGTAAGACAGATAGCCTACTACACACTAGGTTCTGGGTTCAAATCCCAGCTATGGTATATTAAATAAGCATGCTTTTCAAAAAGTACAAATCCTTAATCATGCTACTTTTTCTATCGAATTGATCATAATGGAAGTATGGTTTATGCTACCGGCAGCTTTAGCATGTAGTGTGGGTCATAGTCTAGAGGGTAAGACAGATACCTACTACACACTAGGTTCTGGGTTCAAATCCCAGCTATGGTATATAAATAAGCATGCTTTTCAAAAAGTACAAATCCTTAATCATGCTACTTTTTCTATCGAATTGATCATAATGGAAGTATGGTTTATGCTACCGGCAGCTTTAGCATGTAGTGTGGGTCATGGTCTAGAGGGTAAGACAGATAGCCTACTACACACTAGGTTCTGGGTTCAAATCCCAGCTATGGTATATAAATAAGCATGCTTTTCAAAAAGTACAAATCCTTAATCATGCTACTTTTTCTATCGAATTGATCATAATGGAAGTATGGTTTATGCTACCGGCAGCTTTAGCATGTAGTGTGGGTCATGGTCTAGAGGGTAAGACAGATAGCTACTACACACTAGGTTCTGGGTTCAAATCCCAGCTATGGTATATAAATAAGCATGCTTTTCAAAAAGTACAAATCCTTAATCATGCTACTTTTTCTATCGAATTGATCATAATGGAAGTATGGTTTATGCTACCGGCAGCTTTAGCATGTAGTGTGGGTCATGGTCTAGAGGGTAAGACAGATACCTACTACACACTAGGTTCTGGGTTCAAATCCCAGCTATGGTATATAAATAAGCATGCTTTTCAAAAAGTACAAATCCTTAATCATGCTACTTTTTCTATCGAATTGATCATAATGGAAGTATGGTTTATGCTACCGGCAGCTTTAGCATGTAGTGTGGGTCATGGTCTAGAGGGTAAGACAGATACCTACTACACACTAGGTTCTGGGTTCAAATCCCAGCTATGGTATATAAATAAGCATGCTTTTCAAAAAGTACAAATCCTTAATCATGCTACTTTTTCTATCGAATTGATCATAATGGAAGTATGGTTTATGCTACCGGCAGCTTAGCATGTAGTGTGGGTCATGGTCTAGAGGGTAAGACAGATAGCCTACTACACACTAGGTTCTGGGTTCAAATCCCAGCTATGGTATATAAATAAGCATGCTTTTCAAAAGTACAAATCCTTAATCATGCTACTTTTTCTATCGAATTGATCATAATGGAAGTATGGTTTATGCTACCGGCAGCTTTAGCATGTAGTGTGGGTCATGGTCTAGAGGGTAAGACAGATACCTACTACACACTAGGTTCTGGGTTCAAATCCCAGCTATGGTATATAAATAAGCATGCTTTTCAAAAAGTACAAATCCTTAATCATGCTACTTTTTCTATCGAATTGATCATAATGGAAGTATGGTTTATGCTACGGCAGCTTTAGCATGTAGTGTGGGTCATGGTCTAGAGGGTAAGACAGATACCTACTACACACTAGGTTCTGGGTTCAAATCCCAGCTATGGTATATAAATAAGCATGCTTTTCAAAAGTACAAATCCTTAATCATGCTACTTTTTCTATCGAATTGATCATAATGGAAGTATGGTTTATGCTACCGGCAGCTTTAGCATGTAGTGTGGGTCATGGTCTAGAGGGTAAGACAGATACCTACTACACACTAGGTTCTGGGTTCAAATCCCAGCTATGGTATATAAATAAGCATGCTTTTCAAAAAGTACAAATCCTTAATCATGCTACTTTTTCTATCGAATTGATCATAATGGAAGTATGGTTTATGCTACCGGCAGCTTTAGCATGTAGTGTGGGTCATGGTCTAGAGGGTAAGACAGATAGCTACTACACACTAGGTTCTGGGTTCAAATCCCAGCTATGGTATATAAATAAGCATGCTTTTCAAAAAGTACAAATCCTTAATCATGCTACTTTTTCTATCGAATTGATCATAATGGAAGTATGGTTTATGCTACCGGCAGCTTTAGCATGTAGTGTGGGTCATGGTCTAGAGGGTAAGACAGATAGCTACTACACACTAGGTTCTGGGTTCAAATCCCAGCTATGGTATATAAATAAGCATGCTTTTCAAAAAGTACAAATCCTTAATCATGCTACTTTTTCTATCGAATTGATCATAATGGAAGTATGGTTTATGCTACCGGCAGCTTTAGCATGTAGTGTGGGTCATGGTCTAGAGGGTAAGACAGATACCTACTACACACTAGGTTCTGGGTTCAAATCCCAGCTATGGTATATAAATAAGCATGCTTTTCAAAAAGTACAAATCCTTAATCATGCTACTTTTTCTATCGAATTGATCATAATGGAAGTATGGTTTATGCTACCGGCAGCTTTAGCATGTAGTGTGGGTCATGGTCTAGAGGGTAAGACAGATACCTACTACACACTAGGTTCTGGGTTCAAATCCCAGCTATGGTATATAAATAAGCATGCTTTTCAAAAAGTACAAATCCTTAATCATGCTACTTTTTCTATCGAATTGATCATAATGGAAGTATGGTTTATGCTACCGGCAGCTTTAGCATGTAGTGTGGGTCATGGTCTAGAGGGTAAGACAGATACCTACTACACACTAGGTTCTGGGTTCAAATCCCAGCTATGGTATATAAATAAGCATGCTTTTCAAAAAGTACAAATCCTTAATCATGCTACTTTTCTATCGAATTGATCATAATGGAAGTATGGTTTATGCTACCGGCAGCTTTAGCATGTAGTGTGGGTCATGGTCTAGAGGGTAAGACAGATAGCTACTACACACTAGGTTCTGGGTTCAAATCCCAGCTATGGTATATAAATAAGCATGCTTTTCAAAAAGTACAAATCCTTAATCATGCTACTTTTTCTATCGAATTGATCATAATGGAAGTATGGTTTATGCTACCGGCAGCTTTAGCATGTAGTGTGGGTCATGGTCTAGAGGGTAAGACAGATAGCTACTACACACTAGGTTCTGGGTTCAAATCCCAGCTATGGTATATAAATAAGCATGCTTTTCAAAAAGTACAAATCCTTAATCATGCTACTTTTTCTATCGAATTGATCATAATGGAAGTATGGTTTATGCTACCGGCAGCTTTAGCATGTAGTGTGGGTCATGGTCTAGAGGGTAAGACAGATAGCTACTACACACTAGGTTCTGGGTTCAAATCCCAGCTATGGTATATAAATAAGCATGCTTTTCAAAAAGTACAAATCCTTAATCATGCTACTTTTTCTATCGAATTGATCATAATGGAAGTATGGTTTATGCTACCGGCAGCTTTAGCATGTAGTGTGGGTCATGGTCTAGAGGGTAAGACAGATACCTACTACACACTAGGTTCTGGGTTCAAATCCCAGCTATGGTATATAAATAAGCATGCTTTTCAAAAAGTACAAATCCTTAATCATGCTACTTTTTCTATCGAATTGATCATAATGGAAGTATGGTTTATGCTACCGGCAGCTTTAGCATGTAGTGTGGGTCATGGTCTAGAGGGTAAGACAGATAGCCTACTACACACTAGGTTCTGGGTTCAAATCCCAGCTATGGTATATAAATAAGCATGCTTTTCAAAAAGTACAAATCCTTAATCATGCTACTTTTTCTATCGAATTGATCATAATGGAAGTATGGTTTATGCTACCGGCAGCTTTAGCATGTAGTGTGGGTCATGGTCTAGAGGGTAAGACAGATAGCCTACTACACACTAGGTTCTGGGTTCAAATCCCAGCTATGGTATATAAATAAGCATGCTTTTCAAAAAGTACAAATCCTTAATCATGCTACTTTTTCTATCGAATTGATCATAATGGAAGTATGGTTTATGCTACCGGCAGCTTTAGCATGTAGTGTGGGTCATGGTCTAGAGGGTAAGACAGATACCTACTACACACTAGGTTCTGGGTTCAAATCCCAGCTATGGTATATAAATAAGCATGCTTTTCAAAAAGTACAAATCCTTAATCATGCTACTTTTTCTATCGAATTGATCATAATGGAAGTATGGTTTATGCTACCGGCAGCTTTAGCATGTAGTGTGGGTCATGGTCTAGAGGGTAAGACAGATACCTACTACACACTAGGTTCTGGGTTCAAATCCCAGCTATGGTATATAAATAAGCATGCTTTTCAAAAAGTACAAATCCTTAATCATGCTACTTTTTCTATCGAATTGATCATAATGGAAGTATGGTTTATGCTACCGGCAGCTTTAGCATGTAGTGTGGGTCATGGTCTAGAGGGTAAGACAGATAGCCTACTACACACTAGGTTCTGGGTTCAAATCCCAGCTATGGTATATAAATAAGCATGCTTTTCAAAAAGTACAAATCCTTAATCATGCTACTTTTTCTATCGAATTGATCATAATGGAGTATGGTTTATGCTACCGGCAGCTTTAGCATGTAGTGTGGGTCATGGTCTAGAGGGTAAGACAGATACCTACTACACACTAGGTTCTGGGTTCAAATCCAGCTATGGTATATAAATAAGCATGCTTTTCAAAAAGTACAAATCCTTAATCATGCTACTTTTTCTATCGAATTGATCATAATGGAAGTATGGTTTATGCTACCGGCAGCTTTAGCATGTAGTGTGGGGTCATGGTCTAGGAGGGTAAGACAGATACCTACTACACACTAGGTTCTGGGTTCAAATCCCAGCTATGGTATATAAATAAGCATGCTTTTCAAAAAGTACAAATCCTTAATCATGCTACTTTTTCTATCGAATTGATCATAATGGAAGTATGGTTTATGCTACCGGCAGCTTTAGCATGTAGTGTGGGTCATGGTCTAGAGGGTAAGACAGATACCTACTACACACTAGGTTCTGGGTTCAAATCCCAGCTATGGTATATAAATAAGCATGCTTTTCAAAAAGTACAAATCCTTAATCATGCTACTTTTTCTATCGAATTGATCATAATGGAAGTATGGTTTATGCTACCGGCAGCTTTAGCATGTAGTGTGGGTCATGGTCTAGAGGGTAAGACAGATAGCTACTACACACTAGGTTCTGGGTTCAAATCCCAGCTTATGGTATATAAATAAGCATGCTTTTCAAAAAGTACAAATCCTTAATCATGCTACTTTTTCTATCGAATTGATCATAATGGAAGTATGGTTTATGCTACCGGCAGCTTTAGCATGTAGTGTGGGTCATGGTCTAGAGGGTAAGACAGATAGCTACTACACACTAGGTTCTGGGTTCAAATCCCAGCTATGGTATATAAATAAGCATGCTTTTCAAAAAGTACAAATCCTTAATCATGCTACTTTTTCTATCGAATTGATCATAATGGAAGTATGGTTTATGCTACCGGCAGCTTAGCATGTAGTGTGGGTCATGGTCTAGAGGGTAAGACAGATAGCTACTACACACTAGGTTCTGGGTTCAAATCCCAGCTATGGTATATAAATAAGCATGCTTTTCAAAAGTACAAATCCTTAATCATGCTACTTTTTTCTATCGAATTGATCATAATGGAGTATGGTTTATGCTACCGGCAGCTTTAGCATGTAAGTGTGGGTCATGGTCTAGAGGGTAAGACAGATAGCTACTACACACTTAGGTTCTGGGTTCAAATCCCCAGCTATGGGATATATATAATCATGCTTTTCAAAAAGGACAAATCCTTAATCATGCTACTGTTTTCTATCGAATTGATCATAATGAAGTTATGGTTTTATGCTACCGGCAGCTTTAGCATGTAGTGTGG